>NC_135571.1:5162952-5190452 GCF_964340395.1 Glandiceps talaboti
CAGGCTAGATAGGAACCTATTAGAAAGGGGTAATGTACCGAGGTGTTAATAGGTGCCTTACAAGCTCGGTAATCATCTTTACTAGTTTGGACAGGTTTCTTTTGTTCCAAAAAGGGCCGAAGGTTACCGAGAATTCCGTGATTTGCTCCTTTTTGCTCTTCGGGAATCATCGGTGTTGCATGCATGCTGTGGCAAGCCGCAAAGGCCGATGATTCCCGAAGAGCAAAAAGGAGCAAATCACGGAATTCTCGGTAACGTTCGGCCTTTTTTGGAACAAAAGAAACCTGTCCAAACTAGTAAAGATGATTACCGAGCTTGTAATGCACCTATTAACATTTCGACACCATACACGTTAATGTTTGGCTTCTCTCTTGCATGTGGTGTTATCTGATACCCGAAATTTTGTGTTTCATCGCCTCATGAATAATTTTTTGGGAAATTTTTAAAGTCTCCTCAGGATTAGAGATGATGTGTGACAGTGAGGGCGCCTCATCCTAGGTATTGAGTCAATATTTCAGATTGGTAGCTCGTTGGGACTGCATGTTTGTAGGGTAAAAACGACTTATTACGTAAGAGATGAAAAGAATGTCCGTTTCTTTGTATTGTCAACAGCAACAGGTGTCCATGGCCCAAGTAAATAGTATTTTCAAAGTTTTTATTGCAGAAACACAAAATTTAGGAGGGATTTACATCTGCGATGGGAAATTAATCAATGTAAGTGTCTAGAGTGAGTGATGTGTTAGGGCACACAATTTCAAACAGCTTGAACTAGCTACCGATCTGAAATATTGACTCAGTACGTTATCCCACAATATCAATCATCCCGAGCATAATATGGTACGCAGTCATGCGGCGCCCTCACACACCGCTCACTCTCGACCCGTCTTATAAAATTCTCAAAAATATTATTCATGAGGTGTTGAAACAGAAAATTACGCGAATCAGTTAGCACCACAGGCTAGATAGGAACCTATTAGAAAGGGGTAATGTACCGAGGTGTTAATAGGGGGACTACAAGCTCTGTCATTGCCTCCGGTAGAATTCGAGGGGCTCTATTGTTCAAACATAGGCCGAAGGTTACCGAGAATTCCGTGATTTGCTCCTTTTTGCTCTTCGGGAATCATCGGTGTTGCATGCATGCTGTGGCAAGCCGCAAAGGCCGATGATTCCCGAAGAGCAAAAAGGAGCAAATCACGGAATTCTCGGTAACGTTCGGCCCTTTTTGGAACAAAAGAAACCTGTCCAAACTACTAAAGATGATTACCGAGCTTGTAATGCACCTATTAACATTTCGACACCATACACGTTAATGTTTTGCTTCTCTCTTGCCTGTGGTGTTATCTGATACCCGAAATTTTGTGTTTCATCGCCTCATGAATAATTTTTTGGGAAATTTTTAAAGTCTCCTCAGGATTAGAGATGATGTGTGACAGTGAGGGCGCCTCATCCTAGGTACTGAGTCAATATTTCAGATCGGTAGCTCGTTGGGACTGCATGTTTGTAGGGTAAAAACGACTTATTACGTAAGAGATGAAAAGAATGTCCGTTTCTTTGTATTGTCAACAGCAACAGGTGTCCATGGCCCAAGTAAATAGTATTTTCAAAGTTTTTATTGCAGAAACACAAAATTTAGGAGGGATTTACATCTGCGATGGGAAATTATTCAATGTAAATGTCTAGAGTGAGTGATGTGTTAGGGCACACAATTTCAAACAGCTTGAACTAGCTACCGATCTGAAATATTGACTCAGTACGTTATCCCACAATATCAATCATCCCGAGTATAATATGGTACGCAGTCATGCGGCGCCCTCACACACCGCTCACTCTCGACCCGTCTTATAAAATTCTCAAAAATATTATTCATGAGGTGTTGAAACAGAAAATTACGCGAATCAGTTAGCACCACAGGCTAGATAGGAACCTATTAGAAAGGGGTAATGTACCGAGGTGTTAATAGGGGGACTACAAGCTCTGTCATTGCCTCCGGTAGAATTCGAGGGGCTCTATTGTTCAAACATAGGCCGAAGGTTACCGAGAATTCCGTGATTTGCTCCTTTTTGCTCTTCGGGAATCATCGGTGTTGCATGCATGCTGTGGCAAGCCGCAAAGGCCGATGATTCCCGAAGAGCAAAAAGGAGCAAATCACGGAATTCTCGGTAACGTTCGGCCCCTTTTGGAACAAAAGAAACCTGTCCAAACTACTAAAGATGATTACCGAGCTTGTAATGCACCTATTAACATTTCGACACCATACACGTTAATGTTTTGCTTCTCTCTTGCCTGTGGTGTTATCTGATACCCGAAATTTTGTGTTTCATCGCCTCATGAATAATTTTTTGGGAAATTTTTAAAGTCTCCTCAGGATTACAGATGATGTGTGATAGTCAATAGTCCTAGGTACTGAGTCAATATTTCAGATCGGTAGCTCGTTGGGACTGCATGTTTGTAGGGTAAAAACGACTTATTACGTAAGAGATGAAAAGAATGTCCGTTTCTTTGTATTGTCAACAGCAACAGGTGTCCATGGCCCAAGTAAATAGTATTTTCAAAGTTTTTATTGCAGAAACACAAAATTTAGGAGGGATTTACATCTGCGATGGGAAATTATTCAATGTAAATGTCTAGAGTGAGTGATGTGTTAGGGCACACAATTTCAAACAGCTTGAACTAGCTACCGATCTGAAATATTGACTCAGTACGTTATCCCACAATATCAATCATCCCGAGTATAATATGGTACGCAGTCATGCGGCGCCCTCACACACCGCTCACTCTCGACCCGTCTTATAAAATTCTCAAAAATATTATTCATGAGGTGTTGAAACAGAAAATTACGCGAATCAGTTAGCACCACAGGCTAGATAGGAACCTATTAGAAAGGGGTAATGTACCGAGGTGTTAATAGGGGGACTACAAGCTCTGTCATTGCCTCCGGTAGAATTCGAGGGGCTCTATTGTTCAAACATAGGCCGAAGGTTACCGAGAATTCCGTGATTTGCTCCTTTTTGCTCTTCGGGAATCATCGGTGTTGCATGCATGCTGTGGCAAGCCGCAAAGGCCGATGATTCCCGAAGAGCAAAAAGGAGCAAATCACGGAATTCTCGGTAACGTTCGGCCCCTTTTGGAACAAAAGAAACCTGTCCAAACTACTAAAGATGATTACCGAGCTTGTAATGCACCTATTAACATTTCGACACCATACACGTTAATGTTTTGCTTCTCTCTTGCCTGTGGTGTTATCTGATACCCGAAATTTTGTGTTTCATCGCCTCATGAATAATTTTTTGGGAAATTTTTAAAGTCTCCTCAGGATTACAGATGATGTGTGACAGTGAGGGCGCCTCATCCTAGGTACTGAGTCAATATTTCAGATCGGTAGCTCGTTGGGACTGCATGTTTGTAGGGTAAAAACGACTTATTACGTAAGAGATGAAAAGAATGTCCGTTTCTTTGTATTGTCAACAGCAACAGGTGTCCATGGCCCAAGTAAATAGTATTTTCAAAGTTTTTATTGCAGAAACACAAAATTTAGGAGGGATTTACATCTGCGATGGGAAATTATTCAATGTAAATGTCTAGAGTGAGTGATGTGTTAGGGCACACAATTTCAAACAGCTTGAACTAGCTACCGATCTGAAATATTGACTCAGTACGTTATCCCACAATATCAATCATCCCGAGTATAATATGGTACGCAGTCATGCGGCGCCCTCACACACCGCTCACTCTCGACCCGTCTTATAAAATTCTCAAAAATATTATTCATGAGGTGTTGAAACAGAAAATTACGCGAATCAGTTAGCACCACAGGCTAGATAGGAACCTATTAGAAAGGGGTAATGTACCGAGGTGTTAATAGGGGGACTACAAGCTCTGTCATTGCCTCCGGTAGAATTCGAGGGGCTCTATTGTTCAAACATAGGCCGAAGGTTACCGAGAATTCCGTGATTTGCTCCTTTTTGCTCTTCGGGAATCATCGGTGTTGCATGCATGCTGTGGCAAGCCGCAAAGGCCGATGATTCCCGAAGAGCAAAAAGGAGCAAATCACGGAATTCTCGGTAACGTTCGGCCCCTTTTGGAACAAAAGAAACCTGTCCAAACTACTAAAGATGATTACCGAGCTTGTAATGCACCTATTAACATTTCGACACCATACACGTTAATGTTTTGCTTCTCTCTTGCCTGTGGTGTTATCTGATACCCGAAATTTTGTGTTTCATCGCCTCATGAATAATTTTTTGGGAAATTTTTAAAGTCTCCTCAGGATTAGAGATGATGTGTGACAGTGAGGGCGCCTCATCCTAGGTACTGAGTCAATATTTCAGAGCGGTAGCTCGTTGGGACTGCATGTTTGTAGGGTAAAAACGACTTATTACGTAAGAGATGAAAAGAATGTCCGTTTCTTTGTATTGTCAACAGCAACAGGTGTCCATGGCCCAAGTAAATAGTATTTTCAAAGTTTTTATTGCAGAAACACAAAATTTAGGAGGGATTTACATCTGCGATGGGAAATTATTCAATGTAAATGTCTAGAGTGAGTGATGTGTTAGGGCACACAATTTCAAACAGCTTGAACTAGCTACCGATCTGAAATATTGACTCAGTACGTTATCCCACAATATCAATCATCCCGAGTATAATATGGTACGCAGTCATGCGGCGCCCTCACACACCGCTCACTCTCGACCCGTCTTATAAAATTCTCAAAAATATTATTCATGAGGTGTTGAAACAGAAAATTACGCGAATCAGTTAGCACCACAGGCTAGATAGGAACCTATTAGAAAGGGGTAATGTACCGAGGTGTTAATAGGGGGACTACAAGCTCTGTCATTGCCTCCGGTAGAATTCGAGGGGCTCTATTGTTCAAACATAGGCCGAAGGTTACCGAGAATTCCGTGATTTGCTCCTTTTTGCTCTTCGGGAATCATCGGTGTTGCATGCATGCTGTGGCAAGCCGCAAAGGCCGATGATTCCCGAAGAGCAAAAAGGAGCAAATCACGGAATTCTCGGTAACGTTCGGCCCCTTTTGGAACAAAAGAAACCTGTCCAAACTACTAAAGATGATTACCGAGCTTGTAATGCACCTATTAACATTTCGACACCATACACGTTAATGTTTTGCTTCTCTCTTGCCTGTGGTGTTATCTGATACCCGAAATTTTGTGTTTCATCGCCTCATGAATAATTTTTTGGGAAATTTTTAAAGTCTCCTCAGGATTACAGATGATGTGTGACAGTGAGGGCGCCTCATCCTAGGTACTGAGTCAATATTTCAGAGCGGTAGCTCGTTGGGACTGCATGTTTGTAGGGTAAAAACGACTTATTACGTAAGAGATGAAAAGAATGTCCGTTTCTTTGTATTGTCAACAGCAACAGGTGTCCATGGCCCAAGTAAATAGTATTTTCAAAGTTTTTATTGCAGAAACACAAAATTTAGGAGGGATTTACATCTGCGATGGGAAATTATTCAATGTAAATGTCTAGAGTGAGTGATGTGTTAGGGCACACAATTTCAAACAGCTTGAACTAGCTACCGATCTGAAATATTGACTCAGTACGTTATCCCACAATATTAATCATCCCGAGTATAATATGGTACGCAGTCATGCGGCGCCCTCACACACCGCTCACTCTCGACCCGTCTTATAAAATTCTCAAAAATATTATTCATGAGGTGTTGAAACAGAAAATTACGCGAATCAGTTAGCACCACAGGCTAGATAGGAACCTATTAGAAAGGGGTAATGTACCGAGGTGTTAATAGGGGGACTACAAGCTCTGTCATTGCCTCCGGTAGAATTCGAGGGGCTCTATTGTTCAAACATAGGCCGAAGGTTACCGAGAATTCCGTGATTTGCTCCTTTTTGCTCTTCGGGAATCATCGGTGTTGCATGCATGCTGTGGCAAGCCGCAAAGGCCGATGATTCCCGAAGAGCAAAAAGGAGCAAATCACGGAATTCTCGGTAACGTTCGGCCCCTTTTGGAACAAAAGAAACCTGTCCAAACTACTAAAGATGATTACCGAGCTTGTAATGCACCTATTAACATTTCGACACCATACACGTTAATGTTTTGCTTCTCTCTTGCCTGTGGTGTTATCTGATACCCGAAATTTTGTGTTTCATCGCCTCATGAATAATTTTTTGGGAAATTTTTAAAGTCTCCTCAGGATTACAGATGATGTGTGACAGTGAGGGCGCCTCATCCTAGGTACTGAGTCAATATTTCAGATCGGTAGCTCGTTGGGACTGCATGTTTGTAGGGTAAAAACGACTTATTACGTAAGAGATGAAAAGAATGTCCGTTTCTTTGTATTGTCAACAGCAACAGGTGTCCATGGCCCAAGTAAATAGTATTTTCAAAGTTTTTATTGCAGAAACACAAAATTTAGGAGGGATTTACATCTGCGATGGGAAATTATTCAATTTAAGTGTCTAAAGTGAGTGATGTGTTAGGGCACACAATTTCAAACAGCTTGAACTAGCTACCGATCTGAAATATTGACTCAGTACGTTATCCCACAATATCAATCATCCCGAGTATAATATGGTACGCAGTCATGCGGCGCCCTCACACACCGCTCACTCTCGACCCGTCTTATAAAATTCTCAAAAATATTATTCATGAGGTGTTGAAACAGAAAATTACGGGAATCAGTTAGCACCACAGGCTAGATATGAACCTATTAGAAAGGGGTAATGCACCGAGGTGTTAATAGGGGGACTACAAGCTCTGTCATTGCCTCCGGTAGAATTCGAGGGGCTCTATTGTTCAAACATAGGCCGAAGGTTACCGAGAATTCCGTGATTTGCTCCTTTTTGCTCTTCGGGAATCATCGGTGTTGCATGCATGCTGTGGCAAGCCGCAAAGGCCGATGATTCCCGAAGAGCAAAAAGGAGCAAATCACGGAATTCTCGGTAACGTTCGGCCCTTTTTGGAACAAAAGAAACCTGTCCAAACTACTAAAGATGATTACCGAGCTTGTAATGCACCTATTAACATTTCGACACCATACACGTTAATGTTTTGCTTCTCTCTTGCCTGTGGTGTTATCTGATACCCGAAATTTTGTGTTTCATCGCCTCATGAATAATTTTTTGGGAAATTTTTAAAGTCTCCTCAGGATTACAGATGATGTGTGACAGTGAGGGCGCCTCATCCTAGGTACTGAGTCAATATTTCAGATCGGTAGCTCGTTGGGACTGCATGTTTGTAGGGTAAAAACGACTTATTACGTAAGAGATGAAAAGAATGTCCGTTTCTTTGTATTGTCAACAGCAACAGGTGTCCATGGCCCAAGTAAATAGTATTTTCAAAGTTTTTATTGCAGAAACACAAAATTTAGGAGGGATTTACATCTGCGATGGGAAATTATTCAATTTAAGTGTCTAAAGTGAGTGATGTGTTAGGGCACACAATTTCAAACAGCTTGAACTAGCTACCGATCTGAAATATTGACTCAGTACGTTATCCCACAATATCAATCATCCCGAGTATAATATGGTACGCAGTCATGCGGCGCCCTCACACACCGCTCACTCTCGACCCGTCTTATAAAATTCTCAAAAATATTATTCATGAGGTGTTGAAACAGAAAATTACGGGAATCAGTTAGCACCACAGGCTAGATATGAACCTATTAGAAAGGGGTAATGCACCGAGGTGTTAATAGGGGGACTACAAGCTCTGTCATTGCCTCCGGTAGAATTCGAGGGGCTCTATTGTTCAAACATAGGCCGAAGGTTACCGAGAATTCCGTGATTTGCTCCTTTTTGCTCTTCGGGAATCATCGGTGTTGCATGCATGCTGTGGCAAGCCGCAAAGGCCGATGATTCCCGAAGAGCAAAAAGGAGCAAATCACGGAATTCTCGGTAACGTTCGGCCCTTTTTGGAACAAAAGAAACCTGTCCAAACTACTAAAGATGATTACCGAGCTTGTAATGCACCTATTAACATTTCGACACCATACACGTTAATGTTTTGCTTCTCTCTTGCCTGTGGTGTTATCTGATACCCGAAATTTTGTGTTTCATCGCCTCATGAATAATTTTTTGGGAAATTTTTAAAGTCTCCTCAGGATTACAGATGATGTGTGACAGTGAGGGCGCCTCATCCTAGGTACTGAGTCAATATTTCAGATCGGTAGCTCGTTGGGACTGCATGTTTGTAGGGTAAAAACGACTTATTACGTAAGAGATGAAAAGAATGTCCGTTTCTTTGTATTGTCAACAGCAACAGGTGTCCATGGCCCAAGTAAATAGTATTTTCAAAGTTTTTATTGCAGAAACACAAAATTTAGGAGGGATTTACATCTGCGATGGGAAATTATTCAATTTAAGTGTCTAAAGTGAGTGATGTGATAGGGCACACAATTTCAAACAGCTTGAACTAGCTACCGATCTGAAATATTGACTCAGTACGTTATCCCACAATATCAATCATCCCGAGTATAATATGGTACGCAGTCATGCGGCGCCCTCACACACCGCTCACTCTCGACCCGTCTTATAAAATTCTCAAAAATATTATTCATGAGGTGTTGAAACAGAAAATTACGCGAATCAGTTAGCACCACAGGCTAGATAGGAACTTATTAGAAAGGGGTAATGTACCGAGGTGTTAATAGGGGGACTACAAGCTCTGTCATTGCCTCTGGTAGAATTCGAGGGTCTCTTTTGTTCCAACATAGGCCGAAAGTTACCGACTGATCCGTGATTTTCTCTTCGGGAACCATTGGTCTTTGCTTTCTATGTTCAACAAAAGTAATGATAAATGTTGAGGCAATAAAACACACCACTCAGAACACTGAACCATACACATAAAACACTTCAATATTGGCATTTGCAAATGGATTTTTTTTATTTTCCTTTTCATTAAAATTAAGAATCAGATAAACAAATGAATGAATGCAAAGTAATGATATGTAGCCATGGCAACAATGAATCTTTGTATACATACATACATACATACAAGTCTGCTAAAACACGACATTAAAGTAAAAACTGTAAAGTAAAAAGTAAAATGCAAAGTAATGATATGTAGCCATGGCAACAATGAATCCTTGTATACATACATACAAGTCTATGCTAAAACACGACATTAAAGTAAAAACTGTTCATGTAAAACAAATAATTTTCAAAGTTTACAAGACACAGAAAAGTAAGTGGGTATATGTTACCAGAATGGTTCACATTTTCACAAAGAAATATTCCCTAAACATGGGTAAAATTATGATCTAAAAATACCCTAATCATGGTTGATAACATGGAAACTTAAGTCTTCAAGCTTGAAAAATACTTTCACAGAATCAGAATAAAGGTAACTGACTAGATGATTGACTGAAAATCCCTTACAATGGTCTGTACATGTGTGTATGTTTTGAATTTCGGTCACCCCCCCCCCCCACCCCCATCTGAAAGTTTGGGGAGTATCCCTCACCCCCATCCCTGGGTTTGGCTTACTTTTAACGATAGACATAACACACACTAAAACTATTGTTGTTCAATGTGGTTAACTCCACAAGTGGGTAGAGAGTACACAATAGGGAACTTGCAAACCCACCATGTTGAATGTTGCATCATGGGAAATGTGATAATAAATACTAATGAATTGGTATTGTAAACAATAATCTTACATTGTTTGTAACCACGAATGATCAATTCATAGTTACCCTGATCGTTGTGTGAGGTTTATTTTATCGGTAGCTCCAGATTAGGTATTACGATTACCACAGATAATCCCATAGTCCTTTGCGTCTGAGCATGCTCAGTCTGGATTGCAAGTTCCCTATTGCGGATAGATTGTTCAGTGGCAAATACAAACACAAAACGTATACATGTAAATTTCATACTCTGTGACAAGAATACAGCTAGCACCTTGAAATTATGTATTTTGCATATGTAAAATAGGACTTTCCTGATTGGTGGATACAAACTGTGATGTCATAACACAGCCACCAATGAGAATTTGATCTGAATTTTGACTGAAATTGATTTGGTGACATCAGAAAAAAGCTTGAATGTATCATGGACATATTACTACATTAAATTGATACATTACAGACACAACATTGAACCATGATGGACATGTCTATGTTTTGGACAAGATAGTAAGATATTTAGAATTACTCTTGTTTACACTGGACTAGTCTGGTGTCAGTCTGATGTTAACACTGGGAATGTTTCATACCCTATTCACCCCAGAGTCTATGCACCAGTTCTACATACATACATCTATGTACTGTATCAAAATCATGGTCATTGAAAGTCATACAGGTATTCCTATATTTCATCCAAATATTCTTGATAACTATCGATTAACACCGGGATATGTCTATTTCTTAGAGACTGCCTTGTAGAATCTGGCTGCTAAGCATCATAGGGCTGGTAAGTTGTTTACGACACTGGTAATTCAGCTTTCCGTTTACTAAGATAGACACAAACTAAATCTATTGTTCTTCAATGTGGGAGACTACACAAGTGGGTGATAGTGGTTCCTCTGTTGTGTGATTCTAATCACCCTGTGATCAACACAGTCTAAATATTTGATGTCCCAAAACAACACTGCAAGTTCATGGAACTCTAAATAAACTAGTTTTCAGAGACGTCTCCCTACTGAGACTATATATCCATTTAATAGCTTATCACTGTTGCATCAACATGTTGGGACAATAGTTTTAGTTTGTGTCTATCTTAGAAAACCAAAGACTCAATTACCATGGCAATAAAAATACACAGTGATATTTCCATTTATACTATCGTAATAACTAATGAGCTAACAGATGATAAAAGCATGAGATCAAAAACTCTGAAATCATGTAACTTGTGTCTAAAAACAAGTTTCTTCAAAATTACAACTAAATGAACCAAAGAAATTTTAACCACTGTTATAAATCAACCAACGGACGGAAACAAATTATCAAATTACAACTTTGTGAAAATATTTTGTTCAAAATTATGTCCAATTTTTAACCATTAAATAACAAACACATGAAAAAATGAGACTCAAATCTTTGTGTAATGTGTGCCAAAATATCAAAATCACAAAATATTTTACAATGCTTAACACCCAACTAAAGTGTTTTCTCTACTTAGTACTTGCCACAATTGTTTCTAGCATCCATATCAAGTATAAAAGTATACTGTTACATTTACTCATTAGCCAAGTATATGGTGTCACACAGTCTTACCGTGCAAATCACAAGTTTGTCATAAAATGACTACAGAGTAAACATAGATGTCACAAAACATGGATATCTCACTTACAGTTACAGATAATCACAGTTGGCGCACTCTCATTAGACATTACACTGTGTTTACAACCCATAACACCAAAGTAAAGTGTTTTCTGTATGTACCACAATTGTTTATAGCATCCATATAAAGTACAACCCATGACACCAAGGTAAAGCATTTTCTGTTTGTACCACAATCATTTATAGCATCCATATCAAGTGTAAAAGTATAATGAAATAAATAATAATAATATTGGGTTCTTATATAGCGCTTTCACAGTCCGTGCTCAAAGCGCTTTACAATATACTGTTTCATTTACTAATTGATCACATTAGAAAGGCCACATGCTAGGCTTGTAAATAAACCTTTTGAAAAAGTATAATTTTTCACTTGATATGAATGTTATAAATGAGTGTAGCACATACAGAAAGTGCTTTACTTCAGTGTTACCAGTTGTAATATGAATGCTATACACCGAGTGTAGCACATCGAGAAAGTGCTTTACTTCAGTGTTACCAGTTGTAATATGAATGCTATAAACGAGTGTAGCACAGAGAAAGTGCTTTACTTCAGTGTTACTCATTGTAATATGAATGCTATAAACCGAGTGTAGCACATAGAGAAAGTGCTTTACTTCAGTGTTACCAGTTGTAATAGCCAACAACACTGTTTAAATTGACTACAGTTGGAAAGGCTACATACTGGTCTTGTAATTAAACCAGTGTTATTTTACACTTGATATGGATGATATAAATGATTGTGATAAGAATGGAAAATGCTTTAGTTGGCTGTTAAGGGTTGTAGTAGTCATTTAAACACAGAAATGTTGTAAAATTCATGTTTTCAACTAAATTCTGTCTAAATACCCTTGTTCAATTTTACCTGTCATTAAAGTCATTCTAAAAATAGCAGCTAACAATAATAAAAATGTAAATGTTAGATTATACAAATACCTAAATATTTTACACAAAAAAATACAAATACAAGATTATTTCAAGGTGCGTTTCATTATGTGCAAAATATGCATTGACAAATTTAAAGTACTGTGCATTTCAAGTGTCGGTTGTACTGTGAAAAACTGAGCTATGACAAAATATTGTCCATCTCAAGTGTTATTTTGTACTTTGCTAAATACAAAATACAGTACAGAAGCACATAAAATATTGTTCATTTCAAGTGTTATTTTGTACTTTGCTAAATATAAAATACAGTACAGAAGCACATAAAATATTGTCCATCTCAAGTGTTATTTTGTACTTTGCTAAATATAAAATACAGTACAGAAGCACATAAAATATTGTCCATCTCAAGTGTTATTTTGTACTTTGCTAAATATAAAATACAGTACAGAAGCACATAAAATATTGTTCATTTCAAGTGTTATTTTGTACTTTGCTAAATATAAAATACAGTACAGAAGCACATAAAATATTGTTCATTTCAAGTGTTATTTTGTACTTTGCTAAATATAAAATACAGTACAGAAGCACATAAAATATTGTCCATCTCAAGTGTTATTTTGTACTTTGCTAAATATAAAATACAGTACAGAAGCACATAAAATATTGTTCATTTCAAGTGTTATTTTGTACTTTGCTAAATATAAAATACAGTACAGAAGCACATAAAATATTGTTCATTTCAAGTGTTATTTTGTACTTTGCTAAATATAAAATACAGTACAGAAGCACATAAAATATTGTTCATTTCAAGTGTTATTTTGTACTTTGCTAAATATAAAATACAGTACAGAAGCACATAAAATATTGTCCATCTCAAGTGTTATTTTGTACTTTGCTAAATATAAAATACAGTACAGAAGCACATAAAATATTGTTCATTTCAAGTGTTATTTTGTACTTTGCTAAATATAAAATACAGTACAGAAGCACATAAAATATTGTCCATCTCAAGTGTTATTTTGTACTTTGCTAAATATAAAATACAGTACAGAAGCACATAAAATATTGTCCATCTCAAGTGTTATTTTGTACTTTGCTAAATATAAAATACAGTACAGAAGCACATAAAATATTGTTCATTTCAAGTGTTATTTTGTACTTTGCTAAATATAAAATACAGTACAGAAGCACATAAAATATTGTCCATCTCAAGTGTTATTTTGTACTTTGCTAAATATAAAATACAGTACAGAAGCACATAAAATATTGTTCATTTCAAGTGTTATTTTGTACTTTGCTAAATATAAAATACAGTACAGAAGCACATAAAATATTGTTCATTTCAAGTGTTATTTTGTACTTTGCTAAATATAAAATACAGTACAGAAGCACATAAAATATTGTTCATTTCAAGTGTTATTTTGTATTGTGCAAAATACACCAAACAGATTCATAAAATATTGTCCATTTCAGATGTAACAAAAGAAAGATAAGTACAACAAAGGTGTATTGTCTTTCACATATCAACAGGTCTGTAATACCAGGCCATCTGATGAAAACAGTCCATTGTCTTGTACTTCTGATAAACATTGTGATATTGAGCCACTAGAGGGCTGACTTCATAGAAAGGTGTATTGTATTTGATCTGTCCACAGCATTGCAATATTGAGTCACAAGAGGGCTCACTTTATGAAAAGGTGTATTGCTTGTCACTTGTAATGGCTTTGCAATACTACCTACCACTAGAGGGCTCACTTTGTGGAAATATGTATTATATTTGATCTATCAACAGCATTGTAAAACTGAGCCATAAAGAGCTCACTTATCAAAGGAAAGGCTACCGTCTTTCTTTAACCAATTTCATGTCCATATATGGCTGCTAGAGAGCTCACTACTAACCCGTATACTAGATTCAGGCAGTATGCTAGGTTCAACCGGTAAAACTGTCCTTCAAAGGAAATCAAAATTTGTTGCTATGGCAATCAAATATTTCAACTTGTGCATCACTGCTGAGAGATATTGTCAGTATTTCTCATTTGTTCTATTTATCTCTCTTGAATAATATAAACATCTAGTTTATTCTATACTCTACTGCTACAACCTTGAAATCATTTTAATTTCATTTACCATTGTCTATTTTCTAATATTAAAGCTCCACCAGCTGTAACTGGAGATTAATTTTTGTAAACAGACAACCCAAAATATATTCACTGGAAATTGTTAAAATACCAATACATAGACATTTGCTTGAGATATGTAAAATGTTTTGACGGAGCAGTTATGTAAATAAATAAAAAAAAAAAAATAAAAAAATAAAAAATAGACATTGTATATCTCAATAGGGAACTTGCAATCCAGACTGAGCATGCTCAGATGCAAAGGACTATGGGATTATCTGTGGTTATCATAATACCTAATCTGGAGTTACCGATAAAATTAACCTCCCGCAGTGGTCAGGGTGACTATGAATTGATCATTTGTGGTTACAAACAATGTAACATTATTGTTTACAATACTATTTGATTAGTATTTATTATCACATTTCCCATGATGCAGCATTCAACATGGCGGACTTGCAAGTTCCCTATTAGGTTGATTTTGTCTATAAGTAGTATAGTAACAAGTTGAAATTGTGATCACGTTGGGGGCGCTGTTTTTAGGGTGTGGACCCAAAATATCACATTGACTGGATTCATATTACCATATTGTGTGTAGGGCTGCCCAAATATATTTACCGACTGGCGATTCAATACTTTTCAAGGGGAACGATATTACGAGTAAGAAAAAAAACAGTTTCAAAAAATGTCCCAGTTGCAGGCTAGTGGAGCTTTAAATAAAATCCTAGAGTAAATGTTCCTCAGAAAAGTGCTTTTGTGAAATAAATATTGAAATTTCATCAACAAAATCTAATGGCAAGTGTGATATTTCACATAAATTTCATAAATTTTTAAAGTGAATATTATCAGTTATATGTGTAAGTAAATTAGTGGGGGAGAGTGTTGTAAAAGAGTTTCCATAAATTTAACACAATTCGGAAAAGTTGTAAAGTATGGAAAAACGCAGGAAAATTATCTCTACATACAGAATACGGATAGATGAAAATTTTGGAAATTACTTTTAGTGCAGAATAGGGATGGGTTGGAAAATGTGGAAATGTTCTGCATGTAACATTACAGTGGTCATATATGGATGAGGATTGGGTATTTATTTTGGATTTTTAATTTATAGAACAATGTTATCATGGCTTCCTACTTGAAAAATTAATGTGAAACAACATATGCCAAGTCCTTGTTTGTAACTCAATGAATTACAAAAGATTAATAAATGTGTAAAATCTTTGTTATTGTATGTACTATAAATAATTTTGTATATGTTATTTTAACTTTTTGCAATGTATTGAGTTACAAACACAGACTTTATCAATGTTGTTTTACATTGATTTTTCAAGTAGGAAGCCGAAATAAAAATTAATTATAAATTAAAAATCTAAAATAAATACCAACTCCTCATCCATATGGACAGTTGAAACAGTTCACACAAAAGTTCAATTACAGAAAATGTCAAATAGTACAGTAGCAATTGATCACTGCGTTACTAACTAACACCATATACTGTAAAACAAGGCTTTCTTTGACAATCTTATCAATATCACAAACGGTAAAATTAAGTTTTGTGTTGTGTCCTCTTAAACAAGATGAAATTGACACTTTAAAATCAAATCAATAAATCAAAGTCAGTTTGTTCTGAATTTCTGAAAACTAAAACAAAATTGACAAAAAATGTAAAAATTATATTCTATATATATGCATGCAATGTGATACACTTTATCACTTTTCCTCATCTAATCTGAATTACTGCATACATTACATGATAAGACTGAAAAACAAACAAAACATAAAAATTGGGAACAAATCAGTGAAATTAATACAAAAGCAAAACATATTGGACAGGACAAATTGGATGTGAACATTTACTACAAAAGTTACATAGGTATAACACATTTTATAGGCCACACAACATTTTTATAATGTCTGCAATTACAGGGCTCAAAATAATTGCTCTATGATTGTGGTCTAATACCTTAAGCAGCTTTGTACTAAGGAGTGTATACACAGGGCTCTAAATAATGGCATTTTACTTGTCCTGGCAAGTGATTTGAAGTGCTGAGTAGAATTTCTTGTGGTTTTTGATTTTAAAACGTCTGGTTGCTCATTCTAATATAAGCAAAACTTTCCTGTATCTGCAGAAACGTTCAAAGTGATATTTTACGGCAACTCACTTGGTGACCAAAACTTATCAAAAGGGACATCTCAATAAAACATTTTTTTTTAAATATCCAGTTTGTGGACAAGTACTTTGTTGTGGAAAGATAAAAAAATAAATTATGTGACTAAATTCACTTTATACCAATTTTAAATTTTTAATGGTTGGAGTGATGTTCCTATGAGATATAGAATGCGTCAAACGTAGTTGCAGAAAACATAACAAAAATATTGTGTGGCCAAATTGACTTTATACCAATTAACCAAATTAAAGTCTGATGTAGTAGTCAGCTAGTTGTGTAGATTGGACTGTGTTTGTCTTTCCTTGTTTTCCATGTTTTCGTCTCCGGCACCGCATGGGGTTGACCGATGTGTGAGGGCGCCCTGTCATGGTACACACACCACAAAGGATATTTCAAGTACAGCAAGAGTGAACGACTAGCCAACCACTACATCTGATTTCAATCAGGATACATGTATACACCTATGTTAGTTTTGTAGTAGGTAAGGTCCTACCTTACATGGTTACAATTCCTCCAAAGTCTCTAATATATCTAGAGATTCAAAGATTGACTGGTTGCTGATCGGCGAAAAACAGCTGTGAAGTAAAAGTCTTAGAGGTGAGTATAGTTATACATATACACAGCAAGGTAACTAGTTTTGAATCTAGTCATATGGGAATTTGCTCTCACTTTTCTCCTACAACGCCTGATATTTTGCTATAAGGGTCCTATACTAGTATTCAAATCTAAAATTAGATTACGATTTCCCGAAATGACACAGAATATGGTAATTATGTTTACATCATACAGCTTAACCCTTCTAGTTAGTTCTAATCATGTGATGATGCTATTGACGTCATTTCACAGCAGGAAGAATTAAAAACTCAATAGGAAATGTTTTCTGGCCGTAGCTTCAATAAAATACTGCATCATTTGCAAAATGCCAGGCGTGGTAGGGAAAAAGCGAGAACATAATGCCCATATGACTGGACTCTAGGCTACAAGTTAAGGTACGTATAGACTCATTCATAGTCTGCTTACTTCACTGAATTGTTATTACTTCATATTAACTTGGACTAATTAGCTTTCGTTACAAGTTCAGTGGCATCATCCTGGTCAAATGGTTAATCATCTTTCTACCGGGGTGAGGGTATTTCTTTATACACAAAAAACTACTAGGTGGGATAACACAATTAAAATGGAAATCTTCAGGAAATATAGACATTTTCATAAACTATGGGTTCTTCAGAGTTATTTCATGATTTTACATCACCTACAATTACTTGTGATTTCAGAGAAACATTAAGTTGATCTTGTGCCTTTATATGGTATCTTTGCTGTGGGCTATTGCATCATGGTTGAACAATGAATATTCATGACAGCAGCATTCCCTTTTAAGGCATAACATTCTCATAGTAAATACCTTGCAATAGGTTTAAGACACAATTAGTACAATGTGTCTGGTCCTTGCAAATTTGAAACTTCAAAACAATCCACGGTCACTGAAAATTGCACATCAAAGAAGTACGTTGCTGAGACATTTTCTGAACTAAATACTACAGCTATTTCACACAAGTAATTGTAAATAATTACACTTCAGTGAAGTCAATGGACTGAGAGGGAGTCTTCAGGCAAGAATACATCTAACAAAATAATACAAACTCATGCTGGAAGTGCAGGAATACAACTTTGATGAGGAACTCTGGGAATAAAAAGCACAGCACATAAGATATAGGGGCTATGAGCATTCACCATTGACAATACAAAAATGTACATAACTACATAAATTTGAATATGTTAATGGCACTAATTTGCATGTATGAATACTGATGAGCCTCATACTGTGCACTAAGAAAACCAAAATATAACAAATTACCATAAATTTGAATATGTTAATGACACTAATTTGCATGTATGAATACTGATGACCCTCATACTGTGCACTAAATAAGAAAACCAAAATATAACAAATTACCATAAGTTTGAATATGTTAATGACACTAATTTGCATGTATGAATACTGATGAGCCTCATATCGTGCATTCAATAAGAACTAAATATAACAAATATAACTGATTACCATAAATTTGAATGATAATGCAAGTGATTTCCATATATGAATATTGATGAGCCTTGTACTGTGCACTTCATGAAAAAAACAAAATATAACTGATTACCATAAATTTGAATGTTTATGAATGTAATTTGCATATATGAATATTGATGAGCCAAGTGCACTTAATTAAAAACTAATATAACTGATTACCATAAATCTGAATATGTTAATGATATATGAATATTGATGACTTTGTAGTGTGCACTTAATGAAAAAACTAATAACATTGCCATAAATCTGAATATGTTAATGAATATAATTTGCATATATGAATACTGATGAGCTTCATTTTATGCACTTAATGTGAAAACAATTAATTATAACAAATACAAAAACATTAAGTTGATAAAAACATTACTGAAATTTACAAATATACAACACAAAAAGAAATCATATTTACAATTCTTGCAAACGTCATGGAATATATTATTACATTACACCAAGCACAAATTTAAATTATTCAAAAATAAAAATTACACTGACAAAATATCATACATGATTATATAAAAAAGAAAACAATTCAGGTACTTTAAATGGACATGGTCCAGATTGCTAGGGTTTGTTCTTGTGTATATTTTCTACTTCAATTATATTTATGTGTGTGTCAATTTTACATGCCATGTTCTGGTTATCATCTCTACAACCATTTTTGAAAGCCGTTATTATGCGAAGGCACTCAAGATTTGATAAAATGAAGATTAAGTTTTTTGCTATTAATAACAAACTCATAACCGCACAAGACGCAGGCAACGATATAGGTGTAAAATCACCAAGAGTTCCCTGAATCTTACTCAATCAAAAAAGAAAAATACACAAATACTATTTAAATCAACTGAGACTGTCATGGACATTTGCTAAGAAATGGTAGCAAAGGATGCCTTTCAAAATACACCATGGTACGGCACAATTAATTTCAACACACACTTCAAACTGATTATCTAGTTTTGAATAGTGCCCCTAGTGGCAAAACTATACAATCTTTTGTTTTTATGATAACAGATTATGATGTACATGGACATGTATTTGTATTCTAAAAGTTAAGTTGACACTTGTATAGTTTATATCTGCATTTTTCAAAAATATATATAAAATATTTGTATTTCTGGACCATACCCATCTCAGGCTGGCATTTATATAAACTAACTATATTAACAAACGTTATTTCTAAACTACTTTTTACAAAATGACATTGTCAGAGTCATTTCAATTTACATTTGCCTAGGGAGTCTACCAAATGATTTCGTATAGATCCCTTTAGTTAATTGTCGGCATAGCAAATTACTATAAAGTTAAGGAGTCCTTGACTTATAATTTGCATTAATGACAAGAAATTCTTGACCATCATCACCTGCTGCCCTTCGCACTTTGATTACCCTGCAGGGGTCATGGCGTGACAGGTAGTGATTTAACGTATCCCAACCACCGCCAACTCGTACCATTACGTGTTTTCCTTTTAACATCTGTTGAAAGAAATACATCAAAAGTTCCATCATGTAGGTATTGATTTAAAGGCGAGACAGGGGTATAAAGGACCCCCTAACTTCATGGGGTTATTGTCAAACGTGAATGCGTACAGTGAATTGAGTGATTCCTGTATGAAAATGCGTGACAACAATGAGCAGATGGTGATTTTGGTAATAAATTTGGTGTGTGGATGTTTTGGGAATGGGTGTGTTGTTACAAAAAGTTGATATTTATACATGGTATATGGTATATACAATATTGGACAAAACATGATCAGATTGGGGCTTGTTCGTTACTCGTACTAAAAAGCTGTTAACTTGCATTACTCTTTCAAGATCAAGATTACAAAGTTGAATTGTTAACGGCAACCACATGGGTGGCCAACTCCGCCTTTAACGTATTTAAAGTACTGCCAACACGCACCATTACATGTTTTCCTTTTCACTCCAAAGAGTTTATAACTCTAGATAAATAGTCATGAATATTCATTGTTCATCTAATGCATATGCATGTCTCGTAGGTCCCATGATGCCATACTGGTGGTTGTAGGACCACTCAGGTAGGAGATAAAACACCATACTGGTGGTTGTAGGACCACTCAGGTATGAGATAAATTTTATGCAAATCACAGAGGTGTATAAAAAGAATGTTACTTACCCTAACAAAGACCACTTTGCCGCCTATATTATACCGTCCTTCTGAGACTTTCCTGATTTCAAAGACTTCAGCACATTTACACTGTCCTGATATGCGTTGAACCTGACAAAGATAGAAATGGGCCACAAATACATTTACTTGAAAGAAAGTCCAGTCACACTTATTTCTGCCTTCAGTACACTTGTATTGATAACTGCTATCAACTTAAAATGAAAACTCCAGTCAGACTTATTTCGCCTTCAGTACACTTGTATTGATAACTGCTATCAACTTAAAATGAAAACTCCAGTCAGACTTATTTCGCCTTCAGTACACTTGTATTGATAACTGCTATCAACTTAAAGGAAAACTCCAGTCAGACTTATTTCTGCCTTTAGTACACTTGTATTGATTACTGCTATCAACTTAAAGGAAAAGTCTAGTCCGACTTATTTCTACCTTTAGTACACTAGTATTGATTACTGCTATCAACTTAAAGGAAAAGTCCAGTCAGACTTATTTCGCCTTCAGTACACTTGTATTAATTACTGCTATCAACTTAAAGGAAAAGTCCAGTTGGACTTATTTCTGCCTTTAGTACACTTGTATTGATTACTGCTATCAACTTAAAGGAAAAGTCCAGTCAGACTTATTTCTACCTTTAGTACACTAGTATTGATTACTGCTATCAACTTAAAGGAAAAGTCCAGTCAGACTTATTTCTACCTTTAGTACACTTGTATTGATTACTGCTATCAACTTAAAGGAAAAATTCAGCCAGGCTCGTTCGACACGAGTTCTACTTTGGGTACGGTGCGTATTTGCACTTGTGCTTGCAGTATTTCTTCGGCACTTTCAAATTCATTTGCTATCCTTGCGAAAGTAGGCTACAGCGAACACTGCAAGCACAAATACCCCAAGTACAACACACATGCACTAACACATCAGGGGGTTCCGTCATAATATCATAATGGTTATTACCTCTTGATCTAGTCTTTCTGCAGCTGTCTTGGGTCTCCTCTTTGCTGGTGGTTTGGACGCTGACACTGGTCTCTCACTAGCTTCCTCTTCAATTTCAATTTCTTTTTCCAGTTTTACTAAACCTGGTGGTTCAATTCCATATCTAGACCCGATCCTGGCTAATTCATATATACACACTAATACATCTTTTGGTTGCTTCAGTAAAACTAACAAAAAGAAACAACATCATTAAATTCAGATATTATTCCCAATATTTTTCTTCAATCAACCAGAGAAATATGAGTGACTTAAGTGGCCTTGTCAACACAAAGTGACAATTCTTACGTCAAGGAAGGAAGACAAATATTTGGGAATATTAAAAATATTATACAACAAGAATAATTTTATGAAGATTTGTGAAATAATGGTGATTTAGAACTTATGACTCATATTTTGAACACTGCAGAACCAGTATGTCATATATGCAAATAGTTGTGGCTCAGAAGGATCAGGGTATAAATTCTATATTTTTTGTTCAAATGTGTTCAACTGGTGTTGTGAGTGATTTTACTCCTTCTCATACAATACATGACAAAGAAAACAATGTTTAATCAGTACACAATCTCCCAAAAAGACAGAAATAAAAACACTTCTTTGTTTAATCTCTCTATCGCTTACACTGTCAGTTTTACTGAAAATAAAGAGGTATAAAGTTAGTTTATTGAGAGGAAAGTTGTATGCATATTTTAAGTGGCACAAGCTGAGTTGTTAAGCATTTTGCTCAAGTGAAAATACTTACAAAAATGTCAACTTACAATTCTCATTTATTGTTAATGTTGATGCACACCATCTATGACATAAGAATTTGTGTTCTGGCATTCACAAAACTGCTGATTGCATAGTAGAGAGTTCCTTTACATTTTTTGATACGTATGATAAATTACGATATCTGATTTATATCCTAATACCAAGTTTGAGTTCAGTCAATTGCAAACTCAGCTTCAGACAGTCAACAGTCGTTTGTGCCTTTTTTGCTATGTTTCATCTAAAACAAAGTCGTCGCCTTGCCCCGTAGCACTGAATACTAATGCGTACTGACAGGAACTGTGTTTGCTGAAGGCACGAACGAGTCACTTGTGTCTCCGGCACTCGCTGATCAGTACGCGGTTATAGTATTGCTCTGGATCAGAGCGAGGCAACGACTTTAGTTTTAGATAAAACGTAGCAAAAAAGAAACGAACGACTGTCAACAGTCTAATCTCAGCTTGTGACCCTTGAAATTCTTACCAAGTCCTTCTGATTCAAATAGACAAGCTTCTGGGACACCAAAGTCTCGGCACCATGACAGAAAATTTGCTGTGTTATCTCTGGCAAAGAAAGACCCAGGGCTTGCATTCTGTCGACATCTTATCTTTCTTTTTGGAATATCCTATGTGAAATGACAAAAGGTGAATAAAAAATTAATTAAACGTACAGCTGTTCAATGATTATTTCATTGCTACAATACCACTCAGCAGTAGAACACATACGAACTATCAGCATGGTGATCAGAAACGGCAAAATGTATTAAACATTCTTCAAACATACAACTAGTTTACAATGTATGTCATTTGAGTATGCCATTTCAGGGATCAAAATTAACAGTAGTTCCATGTCCCCAGACTATCAATTCTTGTCATGGGGCTACCATAATTTGCAGCTAGTAGCCCACTCAGGCTACCACTGATTACGTGATGAGGATGGAAGATTTATGGACATGAAAGTAACTGTCCAATAAACACTAACTTATCATAGGTTAGAATTCTGTGATTACCATATTTGGACATTGTGTAACTGATCCCATAAAGACTACTAACTTATCATTGGTTAGAATTCTGTGATTACCATATTTGGATATTGTGTAACTGCTCCAATAAACACTAACTTTAGTTTGGAAAACAACATATAAACCAGATAGTTATCTCTCTGGGTAGTCTAGTTCCTATACGGAATCATTACAATTTACACCTCCACTCACAGTATAGTCAAAGTCGTTACTCTAGAAGTCTTGAGATGCATGAGATGTAATTTAAAATTCATCCACAGCCACCCACCCAGTCATTAACATCATGTCTTTGTTAATCAATCACAAAATTCTAACCAATAACGCAGTCCCTCATAAAGTTAGTGTTTATTGGGGCAGTTATGTAATGTCCAAATACGGTACATTTGTCAGCTCAGGATGCTACTTATATACTGTTTACATCACTATAACAGGTGGGGTTCACTGATTGGATGAACAACTTTTTGTGCTGATTGAGGGACTTTGACTAGACGTGGTTTAGTTAGAAACCTCGTTGACATCCAGACTAGAGAATTGTACATTATAGTCTTTTTTTTAAAAAAACACCTGAGACTCAATTTTTGATTTGTTTGACACTTACCACTTTGACAGCCCCATTCTCCTTGCATTCTTCTGCCTTACTTTGAATTGTCTGTGCTAATTTACAAGGTAATACACCAGTGCATAGTGAATCATAGAAGTTCTCTGCTGTGATTTCAACATCTGAAAACATGAAAACAAAACAGTTTACTAACAATGACAGTGTTTTTGCTAAGGGGGTAAGTAGGTAAAATCTACTGGGGTTCCCATGTCATTTCAATTGTTTGCCATACGGTCTCTAAGTTATTGGTTTCTTCTCATCAGATATACAGCCATTACAGATTGGAAGAAGTTTTATAATGTCTTTTTAATTTGATGTCAGTTTCCACCGTCCACTATTTCTCGCAAGAGTTCACAATTTTTGCGATTTTATCATTGTTTTCTTATATGCATAAAAAAAGTTTAGTGTCGTCAGTGAAAAACTAGGTGGGGGTTGGGTAACCGGAACCAAACAATGTTTTTTAGGCCTTATCATAATTATTACCATCACTTACCAAGGAGTTTTGATAACCATTCTGCTAAGTCTTCCTTCAAAGGTACTAAAGTAGCATCAGCTGATGCTGCTATTTCTTGTGTCATCCCCATTGATGAATCAGGGACGTTTTGATCTATTTCCATCATTTTGGTTCACCTGTCAAGAGTTCAGAGGTCACTATCATTTGGTAGTCTAGATACAATGTTTAGTAGTCTATGTGTCCTGGACTACTATTATGTTGGTAGTCTAGATACAATGTCCCGGACTACTAATTTGGTGGTAGTCTAGATATAATGTTTAGTAGTCTATGTGTCCTGGACTACTGCTAATTTGCTAGTCTAGACACAATATTTAGTAGTCTATGTACCCTGGACTACTGCTAATTTGGTAGTCTAGATACAATGTTTAGTAGTCTATGTATCCTGGACTGCTACTAATTTGGTAGTCTAGATACAATGTTTAGTAGTCTATGTGCCATGGACTTCTGCTAATTTGGTAGTCAAAAATACAATGTTTAGTAGTCCATGTATCCTGGACTGCTACTAATTTGGTAGTCTAGATACAATGTTTAGTAGTCTATGTGTCCTGGACTACTGCTAATTTGGTAGTCTAGATACAATGTTTAGTAGTCTATGTGTCCTGGACTACTGCTAATTTGGTAGTCAAAAATACAATGTTTAGTAGTCTATGTATCCTGGACTGCTACTAATTTGGTAGTCTAGATACAATGTTTAGTAGTCTATGTGTCCTGGACTACTGCTAATTTGGTAGTCTAGATACAATGTTTAGTAGTCTATGTGTCCTGGACTACTGCTAATTTGGTAGTCTAGAGGCAATGTTTAGTAGTCAATGTACCCTGGACTGCTACTAATTTTGAGCCCTGGATAGTGATATAAGTTGTTTATGACAAACATTCAACAAACCATAATTTATATTACACAAAAGGCCTTTGCTAGTGAAGGCAATACCCTCTATGCCAGTCAATATGCAGACCCTATTCTTATAAAAAAAGTTTGTATAATTCATTTGTATACACAAAAGCATAATACAATGCAAGGTGTGTCCCATCTTGTTGTGGGTGTTTTCTGTTTATCACTGACTTAAGGAGGCACAGCATATGATATTCTACAGTTTTTTTTGTTTTTAATTTTTATTGTTTTGTGAAATACTATTTGGTAAAGCAAAATTAAAAGAAAATTATTTGGTGTTCAGAATATATAACCTTCATAACACAGGTATGGTTTCAATTTCAAATGTCCCAAGTAGCTAGAAAGCGGAAAGATTTGCCATTGTTTGCACTCCATAACATAGCGGGTCGCTTTCATTCAGCTTACTTGTTATGTTATGGATAGCCTTGTAGACGGAGTAAGTTGGAACTCAGTTGGGGAGAAGATAGTCAGAATCACATCCCGACTTACTCAGTCTGCAAGCACGGCTAGACTTTTGATAGTTGAAAGTAGTGGACCTCAAGAAACTATTGAACATATATTGAACCTAAGAGGTGACAGACAAGAATTCACCTGCATGGGTTCATTCTCGTACATACATTGAAGAAAAGGAGACACCATTATTAACAGGTGGTTGCAAATTACCAGACACCGTATAGCCTTGATGCCAGACTTGCTATTATAACTTTAATTCTAATCGTAACAGGACATAATGAACATTTGATGCTAATCAAACCCCATGATACTATTCACGTTATTGTAGGCTTACATTCAAAACATGTCCGCGAGAAATCCAGATTGTTTTCATGAAAATGGTTTCCTATCAAAAAACACATCGGCGTATATTTATAAGATTCGCCTTGACAGAAAGACAATTTCTGAACAGACCTTGCAGTAACAAATGAACGTCATTTTGTGTCTTCAAATGTGATAAAAGCTTCATCGTGACTTGTGATCATTAATCATATGAACATACGTAAATGTCGAAAAGCGATCGGGATCGGAAGCTGACCTAGGAAGCTAGCGACGAGTGAATTTAACGTTAGTCGTTACGTTAGCGAATCTTGGCGCGCTGTCCGTTTAATACCGAGCAATAATTGTGAATATAAAACGTTACCTACCTTATTTCACGGACACTACTGATTATTTGTTAGAATTAATAGTCACGAGTATCTCACTGGTTTCATCATTCAGGGTTCATTTGCGTTCCCGTCGCCACAATATCTTCATTCAAATTCAGCTGTAGTCTGTGTTTCGACCTTGACGTAACAAAACTTCCGTTTGTATGTCAGTGGTTTCTCTACTCCCCTAGCCAGATCTTAACCGAGTTCGCAAGTGAACTAACGTCATCACAGAAGGTGGACAGTTATACCATAGACAATAGAGAGAGAAGGACACGCAACTGCGGCAAACATCAAAGTAAACTTGACATCTGGCCGTGACACGTCTGTTGGCATCCAATCTAAAAATAATCCAATTTGTAGCGAAAACATAAACTTCCGTTAGCGTCATGACGCGGTAGCAGTGACTCAGGACAAGTTTTTACTTCGCTGACAATTTTTGGTTTCACGTGTAAAAGAGTGTTCAATTGTTGAAGAATCGATCGTCGCAGGAATCGTGTTGTTGGTAAGTGTACCCTGTTCTTGTAATTATGTCTCCTATGATTTATATGCACCCAAGTTTCTTGTTTTGTCGTTCGTTAGTTTACACTTTTTGACAGCTTCAATTGGTGGTCCCCAAGCTAAATCCGTAGTAGAAAGTCGGTACCCGAATTCAGGGTTCTTTATCAACTTTATTTCACAAAAAAGGCGATAGTGCCATTTTTCATATATCAGTAAAGATCGTCAGCACTAAATTTTATGTGTATGTTGTTAGAAAAAAGACAATTTCCACACGGGCGGAATGAATACACGTCTACGGTGTAACGATCATGTGTGTACAAAATGGCAGCCGGGATTCGTGGTTTGAAATGAAACAGGAACAGTTTTCAATCGAAAATTTCCCGGCTACGATTTTTTTCTCCATATATATATATGTCTTAAATAACAGATCTGCTTGTTGTAATATTTTGGGT
>NC_135571.1:5192952-5385452 GCF_964340395.1 Glandiceps talaboti
TGTGTCATCAACAAAATATTGATTTATTATTCACCAAGTCTTAGATAGATCGTTTTAAGTTGCCATGGTAAATGTTACCATGCACGATATAATTACATGATCTTCGACTTTGAGTGCTGCTATAAATATGTTTCACACGAGTATAACTTGTTGTTGATACGAAGTCAAATGATAATAATAATAATAATCTTTATTTTGCACTATAGGCCACCGGCCCTACGTGCCTTAAGTCAGAACAGAAAAATACATTTACAGTCAAAGGTGTGTTATGTTACAGAGTGAGCATCATTGCGTAATTTGAAAGCATAAAATTGAAATTTACTGACATTACGGGTAATTTCTGTGTTATTTGTGTTCAATAATTGTACAAATTTATCCATATTTGGTTGGTAGTGGTAGAATTGGGGAATATATTTTTTTTCTAAGCTCGTTGTACAAAGGACATACCAGCAGAAAGTGAAATTCATCCTCAATTGTTTCATTGTCACAGGAACATACCCTTCGTTCTCTTGGACAACCAGTATATCTCCCCTTTTCAATATTTAGTGTGTGAGATGATATGCGGAATGATGTCAGTACAATTTTGAAGATGGGTTTCATTGAGATGTGGAAATAGCTTTCGATACATAGTGAAATTTCAAATGATCGTAATGATGAACAGCTTGGCGAAAATGTTGGTGCAACAGTGAATTAACCAGTCTAGGAGCGATTAATTCAGAAATGCTGTCGGCCTTTTCATACATGTGATGCAGTGTGAAAATGATATTTTGACCTTACAGGTTAAATGTCTACGATATATTAAAAACTGGCAATCACACCTGTCAATCACGCCATTGAAACATATATTTTATTTAATATCAGACTTCTTCATCCTAGGATTCTATTCTTGCACCAAGGGTCATCACTTCTTACAGGTATACTTCACAAAGAAGATGCACATGTATTCACTTCTCCGCGTATGACATTTTTGAGAGAATGAAGTGTGTCACGTGACTTTAGCTACGCGAACGTGTTTAGAATGATTGCCAAATCAGAAACAAACGATTATGAAAACAGTTTATATATATATATGAACAGATGGACAGTCTTGTATGATAGCCCATCGCCAGGTAAGAGCAGTCCCATTAAATAATGAATTATATAGTACCAGGTTCAGTCAATTCACGGACAGATTTTTGACTCTCATTAATTACTAGTACAGTTTCAGACCATGGCCAGAAATGATGTTTTACTAGAATTGCCCCCCCCCCCCCCTTAACAACAATAATTGTAGAGATAGTGTATAGCTGTTCCTATATGTGCCTTCCCACTGGTGGTGAAGAATATCTGCCCCCCCCCCCCCCCCCCCCCCCCCGTTTCAACTTGCCCGCCAGCCCACTGTCTACCCAATTGTGAACGATTCACAAGTCTAGTTCCAAAGAGGACAGTGTATTACATATAAAAACTTTATTACACTTTTTGGAAAAGTGTAATGAAGTTTTTAATACGTAATACGCTGTCCTGTTTGGAACTAGACTAACGATTCACCCACCCAAACACCCCCAGGCAAAATAATTGTAAAAAAATGTCCGCTTCATTAGGAAAACGTTTGTGCTTTCCACTATATATACCAACAATTAATTTTGACGTACACAATATGCGTTGTCTAATACATAGTATAACATCACAGCACTCCCCCCCCCCCCCCACAATTCCATGATTACCCCTCCCGCAGTATTAAAATCAGGTCTTCCCCGCCACAATTCTTCTTTACTCCCCTCCCGCTACCGATGAAAAAAAAAATTGCCTGCCCACTAAAAAATAGCTTTTCGCAAGAACAGCTTCGTTGACTGCACGTACCTGGAATCATATTGTCAGACGTAAAATAATCCGGTGACCTGCAGCTGTGGCTGTGGATATGCATTATCCATCATTATCGTAGAATCTCCACACAAAGGGACATCAATGCGGTACATTGCTTCCAGTAGAATGAATTAAAACAGCAGCTCTCTCTATATATAGCTAGCTGTAACTGAATTGATCATATTTTTTCTTGCCCAGACGACAAACACTACATTCATCGAAAACTGCCAAAATTCACAATATTTACGGTGGCTTGTTAGTGCCGTTGGGTGATTTTGAATTTCCGATATTTCCACTTGTGAATTTCTAAGTTGATTTTCGAAGTCCAAAACTGAAAATGTGCAAAATAAATAATAAAAATTAAAAAGATGCAGAGTGTGTGAAAATGTCGGAAATTCATAATCAACCTGGAAGAATTTTCACTACCGTGGAATTCATTTTCACTATGGGGGAAATGTTTTCAGAGCGATGGAATTTATTTCCACTGTGGGGGAAATGTTTACACCGTCATGGTAATTATTTAAGGCTAATTTTGAATTTCCATTCATTTCACTTTGTCTTCTCTTCTATTTTGTATTTCCGCCCCCAACGACGAGATTCTCCGACTAACCGAGATAAATATGTCTTTTAATTCTTTACTTTCATGTATTCATGTATCTGTTTGTCTTGACAGGATAGACTGGGGTAAAGAACTGTCATCTACTAAGTGTTCAGTGCTGCAGACTTTTGCACAACTCGTTATGAATTTGATATGAAATACAATGCAGAAATTAATGGGCAGCAGAGGATGGAAGGGCAGTAAGGTGAAGTACTACTTAATAATTATCGTGGTGAAGATCATCATTATTTTGAAATTGTCATCCGATTCACTGCGTTACCATGGCTACAAAGGACAAGAAGATTCTTTAGTACAAACAAGGCATGAGCATTTGCACAATAACGTTGGTCCCGTCCCTTTAAATAGTAGTGGCGGCGGCGGCGACAGTCATGTCCCGTACACAGATTGGCGTTTGAAGTACTACTCAAATGAAAAACATCTAGAATCGGTAGCGGGAAATGCCATGGCATTATCAAGGAATGGTGATATGAAGATTGGAGAAGTGGAAAATACTAAGCTGGGTGAGAGGCTTCAATGTTCAGACTTGATTCGTGGTCATATTGAAACAACTAATATGACGGAAGAATGGTTGAAATCTCTTAAGAAAGACATCACTCCAGATAAATCATTTATAACCTTGACTAAAAACTGTGAGAAGTTTACTTCTACTAGAGGATACTTTGACAAACCTGTTACCAACGAGGAAATTAATTTCCCCCTCGCCTTTAGTATACTGATGTACATATCTGTCCATCAAGTGGAACAGTTGTTGAGAACTATATACAGACCTCATAATATATATTGTATTCATGTCGATAAGAAAGCTCCATCTGAACTACATATAGCCATGAAGGCGATAACTAGTTGTTTTGATAATGTATTCATAGCTTCACATCTCACTAACATTGTCTGGGCATCCATTAGCATTGTAAATGCAGAGAGATACTGTCAGCAAGATTTACTGGCCAAGAACAAGAAATGGAAATATTTGATAAATCTGACTGGACAGGAGTTCCCTTTAAAGACTAATTTGGAGATTGTACAAATTTTGAAACAGTTCAAAGGTCAAAATGATATACAAACATCTAGTAAAAGTAATCCTGAAAGGACAAAATATAAATATTTTGTGGAAAATGGAAAAGTAGTGACATTAAAGATGATCAAAACAGAACCGGTGCCAAAAAATGTAACGATTCGCAAAGGAGGATTACACTGCGCCCTCACACGACCATTCGTCGAATTTTTACATCAAAATGGCACCGCCACAGAATTTCTTGAATGGCTTAACGACACTTTGATACCAGACGAATCATTCTATCCAAGTTTGGCGTCACTTCCTGAAGCTCCAGGTGGGCCAGGATTGCAGACCTCACAATCTACTATCACTAAGGCAGTGATGTGGGTCTATGATAACAATAATTCCACATGCCAGGGCAAAATTGTACGTGATGTGTGCATATTTTCCTGGCAAGATCTGCCCTTGATTGTTAGACAACCACATATGTTCATCAATAAGTTACACGTGGATTATGACCCCCTAGTACTTCATTGTTTAGAAGAATTCATTTCTAAGAGAACAAAGAAACCAATGAATTTAAATCTGAACTTTTATCATAAATTTATTGAGAATCGATCTTTGCCAAAACTTGCCACAGAGGAAGACAATCCATGAGTCGCAAACGAGAAAACAACTATGATTGACAATTGAAGCTAAAGTTGATATTGATGACATACCAACCAGTCACGTGATATAAATATTAACCCAAACTGTCCACAAAATGACAGATCACTTTTTCAGTCTTAGAGGGACATGGTCAGCAACTCCTGAGTATTTTTCTTCATTTTTGTTTCCAAATAAACGTTTACTTATATTTTACCCTTCACTGTCACTTGTTTAATGACTAGAAGTCACTGGCAAAACTCCCACCGTATTAACTGCTATAATCCCGTCTTCTCATACTATATCAATAAAATGACGTCATCGTTATTGCATTCTTAAATATTATAATATAGTATCACAGCAGCTTATATAGTAGGAGTGTTGCCATTGTCTACTGGTTTTAGACAAGTGGTAGTGAAGGCGAAATATAAATAAGGCATTTGTAAAAAAAACCTCATAATTGATATATGTATATTTGGAAATGAAAATATCATTATTCATAGTTATGTTTAATATAGTTCGTAGTTTGATCAGCTTTTGTAAATACATTGTTTACAAAGTCAAATGTGTATGTATATCTTTAACACTAATATCGGCTTAGGATTGTTAATGTGTTCGTACATTGTTTCCTACCATATTGCATATAATGTAAGCTATTCGCTTAGTTTTATGGTTTAAACTAATATGCTTCAAACAACATGTTATAACTCGTGTTATTTGAATCCTGTCATTTTATAATATTATAATTGACCTCTTGTTACAATACTTTGCTATTTTCCTTGGGAATATAATCCGTTTGCATTTTTGGTGCAACTTTTAAAAAAGAAACTGTTACTATTTCCTTGTGTAATTTCATTAAAAAAAGAACTTATTGCATGGTACATTTGGGTTTTTGTTTGTAAATATTTTCCAATTTCTGAGTGTCTGTAAATGGGGTAATCCTGTAGACATCTCAAATAATAAATAAATAAATAAATAAAAATAAGTAAATAAATAATTCCGGTGTGTGAGTGTGTGTGTGTGTGTGTGTGTGTGTGTGTGTGTGTGTTTATGTGTGCGTGCATGTGCGTGCGTGTGTGTGTCGATAGCTAGCCTAGGTAACATTCTAACCGGTCATGAGTATCGGGCGACCATAGCATTGAATTTAAACAACAGGACTATTCTGTAATAAATGGATATAGTCCTAGTTACGAGAATAACCACTGGTTCTATTTAGATGTACAGTGTAAAATACAGTAAGCATGAGATATTTACATATCAGTATATAGCTAAAATGATGTAGGCTTGGTGTTTTACTCATGGGACAATAAGTTTTTGACACAGAGCACAGACAAGGTAGAAACGCCAGACTAACAATAACAGATAGAGACACAATATAACAAAGCAGAATCCTTTGCCAAATCATATTGAACACTGATTAGCATTGCTGTTCTTTCACAGTGCAGCAGAAACAGGCTTCTAAATGAAAACATTACACATGGACTTGATGATTTTAATAGCTTCAATTGTTTATTTTCTAACCGATAATCAACATATCAACTTGACTACTTCTATATCCCCACTATACACGGCACCTATGTAATTATTTCTTTTGCATTAAAAGTTATCTGAGGATGTGCAACTGCATTAAATGTCGTGTCCCATGAGTGAAACACCAAGTCTACATTATTGTATCTGTAACATAAAGTAAGGTCAATGATACTGATACCATATACATTGACTCATTTCTAATTCAAAGTTTGAATACTGTAATATCTGATGATCAAACGAATGTCAAAAATAATTAATATCACCTATCAATTTGTATAAAATATTCACCCTTCATTTGTCGCTCACGCAAAAGAATTTATCAGTGTTGGCCATTGATTGAGTAGATAATTATTACAAGTAGTTAATCATTATATACCCCGTCCGGCCACCTCAGATGAATCTAAGAAGAGTTGAACCCAGCACGATCATCACACCTCAGGACACCCAACGCCTCTCATGGTACGACCCAAATTGTGGAGAAGTTGCCAGCCTTTATTTTAAACAAGTGGAGACAGAAAGTATCGCATACCGGCCTTCAAAAAATGGCAACAATTGTGGAGTTTATTCTAAATAGACTACTAGTACTACCAGTTTAAAAGATATCAGAAATTCATGTAAGTACACGATGCTTCGAATGCAGGAAGTATTACATGCAAAAAATTGTAGCTCTGTTTTTATTTACAGTATTTTTTTTATTTCTTTATATATTTTATTTTGTGTGACTCAACATTGTTCGTTTTACTTTTTATTTTCTTACCGGTGGTTCGCAAAGATAAATAAAAGGTTCTAGTGTGGCGTGGGACCGAGAGTGACGTAGGGAAAACGCTACCTGTACGAAATATTACCCGGCATACACGTTGATTCGTTCGCTAGCGCGCTGACGGGTACGGGTTTGATTGCGCAATTTCCATAAGGAGCTCGTTTTCCAACAGTGAATAAGTTCAAGTGCAATAATAAAGAAATGATGTAGGATATACAATAAAATGAGATAAAATGAATTAATACTTAGTTTCAGAAGTCCTTGCGAAAAACATTAACTTTACTGCCATGCATGACTTAAGGAACTGTTTTATAAATTTTGATGAAATGTATCATCAACCACACTCCGTGCGCTATATTGCCAGTCTGGAAACGTGGCCCACAAACCATTCACACCTACAGAGGAAGTTATACTGTCATGTATATAATTTTAATACCAGTGACTGGTGTTGCCAGTGTGGGTTTTTTGACGCGAGAAGGTGACATATTGAAGACTATAAAATTATCTTTGGCATTTGATAATTTTCTGCACTACACGTAGACACAACAATGGCGAAAAAATTGCAACAAAAACATTATTCAAATATACGTAAACAATCAACTCTATGTCTCAGGTACCATAGAAGCATGAACATGAAATCATCGGACTACGCAAAGTTTTTCAAAAAATTCCCCAGCACACTGAAGATATTTTGCGTAGCTAATTTGCCATTTTATTAGTTGAAACATCATTTAGCATTTGATATGTTTTCCGTCGCTACTTCCTTAGTAATCAGTTACCACGTCGCGTCGCGTCGGTTGAGAAACTTTAGTCCCTGACCTCCAGTAAAATTAATCATGTAACTCCGATAACATCGTCATTTACCGGCCTTAAAAACACCATATAACAAATTGATAACTGTAACAGTAATCTTTTGTAAAAGGCTTCCAAAACTTACCATGTTGTCGGCATTCTGCTCTCCCACGATGGTGTGCATCTGTTTGGTTTCGCTAGGGGTCGAGTAGCCCTGCTTGCACACGGTATAAGTCGTCCCTTCCAAGCGTGCACCGTCTGCAAGCAGGACTAGGGGTCGAGGACTACAGTTTCCGACACATGTATTCATTCTCAATGGAACCCCCGGACATTATGCATCCCTGTATCAGTATAGTAACGTCCTGCCAATTTAAAGTTAATGTTATAGTTTGTTTTTCAGTAGATGTATTCAACCAAACATAGATTTATTTGTTATCTGACTCGCCAACTTTACTTAGTACTATAGTCACACTGACCCCAGTGAGTCGAATGTTTACGTACTGTAAAGCATACAGTTCAATCATACAAGTTGGATAAAAACTATTTATATTGTCTCCTCATAAAAGAAGTATCCATGGTAACATTACTATAAAGGTTTTAATGAGGGGTTCTACATATATTTTGTACCCAAAATCAATAAATACATCTTACTAGATATATTTTTATTTTTATTTTTTATTTTTATTTTATTCATTCATCATCCAACTGGCCCAATAACAGGACGACCTTGATAAAATACTTTTAAGTACATTATTTTATGATTTATGTATTTATTGCATACATTGTAGCTTTTGGTCACAGTGCAGTGTCACATATGCAGAGCTAGAGATACATATACTGGATGCCGAGTTCAGTGGATCAACAGCTAATGACAGTATCACAGGCACTTGAATCAATCTGTATTATTTTGGGGGAAAATGTATATATTCACTATACATTTAAAAAAAAATATTCATACACATTGATTCGAGTGCCTGTGGATAGTATTATTTATAGTTCAATTTGATGAGTTATTTCCTATTTTCCATAATGACTACACTCCGCAATAAACACTGGCAATTTCCTTACATGAAATCAACATTTAACTGTTTCAACAATGGAGATATAAGGTGTGAGATCAACATATATTTCAATGTAGGATGAAAATCTAAATTCTTTTACTTTTGGGGTGTTTTTTTAGCTGTCTAGCTCTCATCCTACAGAAACGATTTTACTTTTAATGGGTCTGTTTGTATCCCTAAACATGCAATTATTTCTTTTAAAATTTTTCCCCAAATTAAGAAATGGAAGAATTTTCACTATAGCACAGCACTGAAATAAAGTGTCCTCAAAAGAACTGTTTTTCCTAACTACATACTGGCTTTGTATTCATAGCATTACTACATACTGATTTGAAATTGGATGGACATTTTTAATTTTGGCCAATTAAGTTAGAGGGGGTGGGGGTTCACTAAAAGTGTTTAGCTGTTTATCCTACATTGAACTCTTGACCTAGCCCCTAATATGTTGATTTATCATACGTAATTATGTACTGACAACTATCCCTTGGTGCCTATGCGTTCCAATATTATGCATTTTAATGTGAATTTTGTCCAAAAATGTTGAAATTTGGATGGGGTGGGGGTGGGGTCATAATTTTGAATATTATGACCACTTTGGCTTTTGGAGAAATAAACAAACTCTGCACATGATTAGTTCAGTTGATTTAGAATACATATGAACTGATAGAGATATCCCTTAGTGCCTGTGTGTTCCAATACTGTACAATTTCATGTGATTTTTGTTCCTAAATGTTGAAATTTTGATGGGGTTGGGGGTCACATTATTTACTGGCATTTTCAAGTTAGCATACACACAAATATGTTTGTTGTCTAATTATGAAGGGGCATTGGTACATTATACATAGGTGCAAAGATAAACAAGCTCATTTTAATTCAACAAAATTTCATAAGATATTTCTGTCGAAAATGTCAAAATTTAGATTGGGTGTGGGGTGAAATTTTCAATTCTAGAATTTAAACGGACGTGGTGACCCCATATTTTTTTGTCATTGATAAGTAGCTGGAGTAATACAATGTACACATACAGCGTATAAAAAAATCTATCATGGACTTTTATCCTTTTTTGCAATTTTCTTATGTTTTTCTTAAAATATAATAAAGCAGCTGGAGATAAAAATCTATCGACTTTTTTTAATTTGAGACATGGTGTACAAATAATGACGCATGTGCGCATGTGCACAATGAGTAAGCTATTTATAGAATGCCGACATCATTCCACAGTTGATGATGGCATGGCACGCGCTTCAACAACACTGTCACCTGTACTGTGCATATATTAGCTCGCGCAGTGGCAGCATAGCATCGACTATCGCATCGTATATACTATGCGAAAAAAATTGGTACAGTAACATTCCTAAATCATCGAGTTGAATTGAGAAATCGCGATGTTCGGCAACATGTCAACACATTTCCAAAGACCAACGTTGATGGAGGGTCTATGATAAGTTGGCTGATTGAAAATGAACAATATTAATCTAATGGCTATGATGGTTTTTGAAACCAACAACTGCATAGAATGTTAACTTTCTTTACTTCTCGTCCATGTCAGATATATATATATATATATATATATATATATATATATATATATATATCTGACATTATATATATATATATATATATATATATATATATATATATATATATATATATATATATATATATATATATATATATATATATATATATATATACAGGTTTTGAAAATTTGAACCAAATTATATGCTATAGACCCTACAGAACTGTTTCGTGAGGTGCGTAGTCCTCACTCATCAGGGGTAGAATGGAATATAGTATCTGCGTATAGTGTCAACTTCCTCGACGTTACATTTAACCTCGCCGAGAAAACTTACAGCTCATATACAAAACCGAACGCAACCTTGCAATATGTTCATCGTGAGAGCAACCACCCCCCTAATATTATTAAAAACATACCAGCGGGGGTAAATAGACGACTGTCATCAATATCATCAGATAAGCAGTCATTCGATCAAGCCGCACCTCAGTACCAGAAAGCATTACACGAAAGCGGATATAAATACAAACTTGAATATAAGCACAGTTGTGTAACTAATACTAAACGTCTCATCGACAACCACAATAAAACACAACTGTCTACCCAGAACGGCTGTAAAAACGAGAATACTAAGTTATGTAACTGTCGCGTGAAGGACACATGTCCCCTGGACGGGAAATGTTTACAAAAGAGCGTGGTATACCAGGCAACAGTTCAGCGTAAAGACACCAATATCCGCGAAACGTATGTCGGACTTACTGAAAACGAGTTCAAGACACGGTACAGGAACCACACAGCTTCATTCCGCAACAATTTGTCAAGAAACTCAACAGAACTAAGTAAGTATGTATGGTTTCTTAAGGATAAAGAAATTGATTACGACATCACATGGAAAATTATCGCACGCGCGCGACCGTACAACAGCTCCAGTCAGAGATGTAATCTCTGAATAACTGAAAAGTATATTATAATTTGTCAACCTCATCGTTGCACTCTAAATAAACGGAATGAACTTGTGTCGTCGTGTAGGCATAGATATAAATGATTATTACAGAACAATTAACTATGCTAATACGATATGTTACTAGGTAGATATTCCCTGTTAGGAACATTAGAATAATAGTATTTAACGGTAAGGAAACGCAGATACTATATTCCATTCTACCCCTGATGAGTGAGGACTACGCAACAGTTCTGTAGGGTCTATAGCATATAATTTGGTTCAAATTTTCAAAACCTGTATATAATTCGCTCTACTACCCGTATTGAGCACTTTTATGTGGTTTTATCTACATCCAGTCAATTATATATATATATTGCCTAGTTATGATATTATAAAAATAGGAAAGTTCCTACATTTATATATTTGTGCACAGGTGACATTGTTGTTGAAGCACGTGCCATGCCATCATCAACTGTGGAATGACGTCGGCGTTCTATAAATAGCTAACCCCGTTGTGCACATGCGCACATGCGTCATTATTGTACACACACGCGTTTAATCTCAGACAAGTATAGATCTATACTTGTCTGTGGTTTAATCCATCTAACTAATCAAGTCGCACATTCTCGATCTATCAAAAAAGAACCCAGACAACGTCATAGATATATTTTTTGAATACTTGCGATGTTATAGATACCAAATATGTGTCATTTACAGACGCTCTAAGGTGAAATATCAGGCCCGAGATTTGCCTTATCACCGTCACCCTATCTGAGCAACGCCATATTTAGCGCCGGTTGGTATGGGTGACGGCAACGGCAATTGTCGGGCCCAAAACAAACATTTCGAAAATTTTATCTTCTGACTGTTGCTAGTTTAATTTAATAAACCTCCGATATGTAGTGTCGTTTGACAATCGGACCATGCCTACCAAAGATATCAACATATTTTTGACGCCATGTTGGAGAACTGATATCGCCCAGAGCAGTGCACTGCTCTCTCATGCATAAACTTAGGGGGGGGGGGGGGGGGGGGGTTAGATTTGTAGGGTGGTCACTCTGTTTTTGAAATTGGCAGTGGGGGGGGGGTCATGTTGTTTTGAAAATTGTGGATGGGGGGGGGGGGTCACTGTGTTTTGGATTGTGATGAAAGAAAACAATCCTTTTCTACAATGACAACCTTATAGCCTTGACTGAAATGTGGTACATGTAAATATTTGTTCTTGTCCCAGTTTCTTACATACATTCTTTAAAATTACTTATTAGTTCAAACATAACTATACATATACATATACATGTATTACCTAGCTACCACACTAGTTACAGAACATGTCATGTAAATGCTTGGCTGTTTCACAATCAATGCTTCATTTGTATTGCACTTTGGGGCAAAAGTCAACTTGAAGGTTTCGTAATGGTACTCTTCATAGATAGTTTATAAAAAGAAGTTAATCTAAATTGTTCTACTCGTCATGTATGAACTTGTCAGAAGGGATTAATACACTTTCTGTTTTGGACAGTACATGGTATTGACACTACAAATCACCACATCTCATCAGATTCAAATTCCTATTATACACTAGGTATGACCACCTAAAGTTCTCTAACATACCGGTGACTTTACTATACATGCAATATTAATACCCCTACATCAATGTTACAGGCCCATTTTTATGAGACATGGGAAACTCATTTAAAACTTACATTTACCTTAGCTTTTCGAAGCTTGGGAATATTACCTCAAAGGCTATGAATAACCTAAACATTGCCTAAATAGAAGCAAAAAACTGCAGATCTGCCAGGGGGAAAATCCCATGGACTCTCTCACCCCCAGAGGTCACTCATGCATTCAACCAACAATCAGATGCACCAACAACCTTTTTAATGTCATATTAATGGTATTAAACCTTTCTTACATATTTTCACCCTATTCTAATTTGAGGTGATATTGTCTTTTAAAGATGTGATATGTTTGCCAAGATAGTCTAAAATTGCCTTAAACTCCAAATCTCCCCTACCAATGATACTACCAGTAGATGTGCTGACCTTTACTACATGTATATGATGATGCCATTTAACTTTTTAAGAACATATTTCAACCCTATGTAGGTTATAAAGAATAGTTTCTGATACTTGATGGCGCTGTCTTGTAAATCATGGCTTAAGTTATTGTTTGAAAGGGTCTGAATAGCCTAAATATTGGCATTAACAGTAAAATCCTCCAGGGCTTCTAGAGGGAGACCCCTTGCCCCCCCCCCCCCCCACATGAGATGGACATATCCCAGTCTCAGGCTCTTCCCCTCTTACTGTCAAGATGCTATCAAAGTATATTTCAAAAGTATTTCAACCAAACATAGTTACTTTTTACATGTTGGTGCTATCTTGTAAAGCTTGGAAATTATTTTCTGATAATGTCTGAATAGTCTCAAAATTGACTTTTCAGAGTTAATAACCTCCAGGGCTTCTAGGGGGAGACTCCCTAGGACCCCCATAAGAGATGTACATATTCCCTTCTCAAGCTTTCCCCCTACCTTTCACTGTCAAGATGATATTAAACTCCTTTTGGAATATATTTACCCTGTGTAGTTCTGGAAATATGCACTCCATTTAAAATCATCAAGTCCATGTGTAATGTTTTCATAGAAACCCGTTTCTACTGCACTGTAAATACATGAAAGTTGTAATAGCAATGCTTATCACCGTTCAATGTGATTGGGCAAAGGATCCTGCTGTGTTTGTTGTGTCTCTGTTATTGTTTATCTAGAGTTACAATTTTGTTTACCTCTGTGTTAAAAAAACATCATGTCCCATGAGTGAGACACCAAGGCAACTTCTATTTCTCTTGTAATAATCTGAGTGACTGGTTGGTTGCGAAGTCAGGTGAATGCAGAAGCACGGTTACTTTTAACTGGAAAAAGTGAAAACCAGAATCTAACCAGATTTAAACTGAATGCCTTCCGTAGGGGTAGTCTTACAATTTCATGAATTATGCAAGAAATTTTGCTCTACATGTCTGATTTTTTCAAGTCCCAGTGAAAGTTAGTTGTCAAAAACGTTGTTCAAATGTCAGGAAAGCTTGCCATCCTTGACTGCACTCGGCTTTCATGATCCTCTACACACCCAGGATATGTACACCTGTTTCCACGGCAAATAATAAACTAAATTGAAACCCGCATAACATTGCTATTACGCATCAGAAAGTTTACATACTTCATGGTACGCATCGTAACAGGTGAACAACGTTAGTACAGTGAAGTGATAAGGTACTATTGCCCTACTTTGTCCCTGGGTAAAGTGTATACATTCTCGTTTCAATCTGCTCCAAATCGTATACATGCATGTAAGGTGTGAAGTCAGCAGACGATTGTGACTGTGTATTTTTGCAATAAAGCTTACAGATGATGTGTATTTTCAGTGCTGACCTCCTTGCTTTGATGTAATAATCTTCAGATTCAACAAATATATCAATACAAACACTTGAAACCCCTGAAAACAGAGTCTTTCTCAGTGTAGAATAACAGCGTGTATATGTACCGTAGCTTCCTGGTTTACCTTACATCGACGTTGGTGGTGCACTTTCGAAATGAAACGTGTATACGACCAAACGATCGATCGATTAATTACGCAAATTGCTCATTAATATTCATAGGATTTTACCAAAACCTAATCAGTTCTTGCCATTACTAAACGGAACACTTGTGCCAAATTTCGTTTGAATTGAGCGAGCTGTTTTGGAGAAAATGATGACACAGACGGATAGACAGGCAGACAGACATTTCAGCCCTAATATATCTCTTCCTTACAGAAGAAAAAATGAATTACAAACTCAAAACATTTGAAGATTTATAACACTAAAAACCTATAAAGAGACTGCTACCAGTCTTATAGTTATTTGATTATGGGATATGTCCTTAGTCTTGGTTACCATGGTTACCTGGAAACTGGGATGGTAGCATTGAGCGAGAGCCCCCAATGACGAAAATATTATTATTAACTGAGATTAATACATCTTTTGAATCCTTATTATCATGCATTCCTTTATCTGTTGTCTTGACAGGACAGACGGGTGTAAAGAACTGTCATCTACTAAGTGTTCAGAGCTGCAGACTTTTGCACAACTCTTTATGACTTTGATGTAAAATACAATGCAGAAATTAATGGCCAGTAGAGGAAGGAGAGGTAGTAAGGTGAAGTACTTCTTAACAATAATTATCGTGGTGGAGACCATCATCATTTTGAAATTGTCATCCAATTCATCTGGTTACCATGGTAACAAAGGACAAGAAGATAGATTGGTACAAACAGGGCATGGGCATTTGCAAAATCCATTTAATGGTTGTGTGTCTGTAAATAGTAGTGGCATCACTGTATTTGAAAACCTTGTGAATCTCACCGTTGGGAAACATATGGAATTGGTAGCGGAAAATGCCATGGCATTATCAAGGAATGGCGATATGAAGATTGGAGAAGTGAAAAATACTGAGCTGGGTGAGAGGCTTCAATGTTCAGACTTGATTCGTGGTCATATTGAATCAACTAATGTGGCGGAAGAATGGTTGAAATCTCTTAAGAAAGACATCACTCCAGATAAATCATTTATAACGTTGACTAAAAACTGTGAGAAATTTACTTCTACGAGAGGATACTTTGACAAACCTGTTACCAACGAGGAAATTAATTTCCCCCTCGCCTTTAGTATACTGATGTACAAATCTGTCCATCAAGTGGAACAGTTGTTGAGAACCATATACAGACCTCATAATATATATTGTATTCATGTCGATAAGAAAGCTCCATCTGAACTACATATAGCCATGAAGGCGATAACTAGTTGCTTTGATAATGTATTCATAGCTTCACGTCTTACTAATGTTGTCTGGGCATCCATTAGCATTGTAAATGCAGAGAGATACTGTCAGAAAGATTTACTGGCCAAGAACAAGAAATGGAAATATTTGATAAATCTGACTGGACAGGAGTTCCCTTTAAAGACTAATTTGGAGATTGTACAAATTTTGAAAGAGTTCAAAGGCCAAAATGATATACACACATCTAGTAAAAGTTATCCTAGGACAAAATATAAATATTTTGTCGAAAATGGAAAAGTAGTGACATTAAAGATGATCAAAACAGAACCGGTGCCAAAAAATGTAACGATTCGCAAAGGAGGACTACACTGCGCCCTCACACGACCATTCGTCGAATTTTTACATCAAAATGGCACCGCCACAGAATTTCTAGAATGGCTTAATGACACTTTGATACCAGACGAATCATTCTATCCAAGTTTGGCGTCACTTCCTGAAGCTCCAGGTGGGCCAGGATTGAAGACCTCACAATCTACTGTCACTAAGGCAGTGATGTGGGTCTATGATAAGAATAATTCCATATGCCAGGGCAAAGTTGTACGTAATGTGTGCATATTTTCCTGGGAAGATCTGCCCTGGATTGTTAGACAACCACATATGTTCATCAATAAGTTCCACGTGGATTATGACCCCCTAGTACTTCATTGTTTAGAAGAATTTATTTCCAAGAGAACAAAGACACCAATTAAGTTAAATCTGAACTTTTATCGTAAATTTATCGAGCTTCGATCTTTGCCAAAATTTGACACAGAGGAAGACAATCCATGGGTCGCAAACGAAAAAAGAACTATAAATTGAAAATTAAACTAAAGTTGATATTGATGACATGTCAACTAGTCACGTGAGATGAATATTAACCCAAACTGTCCACAAGGGATATGGTCAGCAACTCCTGAGTATTATTCGTCATTTTTGTTTCCAAATAAAAGGTTACTTATAAATTTGTTATAAATGAGGAAAGAAAAGTGACACATGTAGGAATCGAACCCACGTCCCCCAAACACTAGTCAGAGTGCTCTAACCAGCTGAGCTAACGTGTCAACTGGTAGATTCCGTGAATTGTTCCAAGATGTCTTTCTATCCTCAAGGCGGTGGTGAGAAGCCAACTCATTTTTCAATGCTTAACCTTTCAACCTAAGGATCTAAATAGATTCACAGGTCTCCCTGCCTAAGGGGTGGCCAACTTAGGAATCGGTTATTAAAGCAGTGAGACTTTTTAAGGCTTTTAAATAAAAAAAGAACGTTACTTATATTTTACCCTTCACTGTCACTTGTTTAATGACTAGAAGTCACTGGCAAAACTCCCATACTTCTCAAACTATATGAATTAAAAATGACGTCATTGTATTCTTATATATTAGAATACAGTATCACAGCAGTTTATATGGTAGGAGTTTTGTCAGTGACTGTTGGTTTTTAAACAAGTGATAGTGAAGGGTAAAATATAAGATACCTTTTGTTTGGAAACAAATATGATAGAACATACTCAGATGTTGCTGACTATATCCCTTTAATAAAGTGAGCACCATCACCGTAGTGAATTATAACTTCCCTGTCACTAAATTTTCACGTAGCTCAATTTTTGGTGTAATATGAAGTTAAAATCGTGTACTTAGACGTTTGAGTAGATAAGTTTTCAATATACTAATAAATGATTGAAATGAAAGTGTCAATGAAATATTACTCTTTCATTTTTCTGTCAATGTCGTCATTTCCGGTGCATCCATTTTAGTTGCCACAGCTGTATAAAGAAAATTGCATAGAATTAGGAGTCTTGCAATTTGTATGGTTTCATTTTGACTTAGTGGCCCATCACCCTGTATCACCCGTAAATGTAACAAAAACCATAAAATATGTAAAACTAACCATAAAATATTTTGTAATAAACTGATTCACCATTCATATAGTAACATTTAAATATAAATATAATATATTTTTGTCATGAAATACATGATTGCTGTAATTTTCTGTTTTAAATAATTTTACTTGTTTTCAACTTTATTTCTTTGGGTTGTTGTGCATGCTCAAAATGTTTTAATTTAAGACGAATGCAAAGTCGAATGCTATATATTTCATGCAATCATCGTAGAGGGCGATGCCACTACAGGTATCTATATGGATGCACATGTTGAGACTCATCGACACAGTTATCCTATCAGTAATATGCAAATTAAATCCAAAATGTGACTTTTTTGGTCAAACATCTATAGTTCCAAAACCACTTGGTGACTGACCCCGAAACTCTGTGAGGATGTTTCTAGAAGTGTTATGTATTCTTAGAGGTTGTATAAGACGTTGTCAAAAGTAGCAACCATGGCCACGCCCTTAGCAACATGCAAAAGCCTGTATATTTTGCAAAGGTACAAACATTATTGGGTAGCCAGGTGAACAAATCTTATTGAAATGTATGCAAATATGTTTAGCAACAAGACCACGCCCACAGCAGCAATCAAATGTTGGCGTATGTTGCATCTATAACAAAATGGATGGGTAGTAAAGTGAATAATCATGTTTTTAAACATATGTATGCAAATATGTCTGTCACTATAAGTGTAATAACATTACTCATAAATGCATTAAGATCAACCATTATCAGTAGGAGTTTTGCAAGTGACTACCAGTCATTAAACAAGTGACAGTGAATAGTGTAAAGTATAAATAAGCTTTTATTTGGAAACAAAAATGGCGAAAAGAGCTCAGGGGTTGCTGACAATATTCATTTAACACGTTACAAAGAAGGTATACCTCACCTGATTCCAGTAATGTTCTCAGATGTAAAAGCCGTAGTACGATGACAGAATATCTAGACATTCGCCACTGTCATTCTTATTATGTCAAGCAATGTAATTCATTTGTAAAAAACTCATAATTCAAAAATGTATGTTTGAAAGTGAAAATATTGATATTATTTTTCATAGTTGTGCTTAATATTGTTCGTAGTTTGACTGACATATGTAAATACATTGTTTACAAAGTTAAACGTATGTATATCTTTAACACTAATATCGGACGCAGGATTGTTAATATGTACGCACATTGTTTATTACCATATTGCATATAATGTAAGCTATTCGCTTAGTTTTATGAAAATTTATTTAGTTTAAACTAATATGCTAAAACAACATGTTATAAACTTGTGTTATTTGAATCCTGTCATTTTATAATATCATAGTTGACCTCTTATTACAATACTTTGCTATTTTCCTTTGGGAATATAATCCGTTAGCATTTTGGTGCAACTTTTAAAAGAGAAACTGTTACTATTTCCTTGTGTAATTTCATTAAAAAAAGAACTTATTGCATGGTACATTTGGGTTTTTGTTTGTAAATATTTTCCAATTTCTGAGTGTCTGTAAATGGGGTAATCCTGTAGACATCTCAAATAATTAAATAAATAAAAATAAGTAAATAAATAATTCCGTTGTGTCTGTCTGTGTGTGTGTGTGTGTGTGTGTGTGTGTGTGTGTGTGTGTGTGTGTGTGTGTGTGTGTATGTTTATGTGTGCGTGCGTGTGTGTGTCGATAGCTAGCCTAGGTAACATTCCAACCAGTCATGAGTATCGGGCGACCATTGAATTTAAACAACAGGACTATTCTGTAATAAATGGATATAGTCCTAGTTACGAGAATAACCACTGGTTCTATTTATATGTACAGTGTAAAATACAGTAAGCATGAGATATTTACATATCAGTATATAGCTAAAATGATGTAGGCTTGGTGTTTTACTCATGGGACAATAAGTTTTTGACACAGAGCACAGACAAGGAAGAATCGCCAAACTATTACAATAACAGAGACACAATATAAACACAGCAGAATCCTTGAACACTGATAAACATTCCTATTCTTTCATAGTGCAGACTTCTAATGAAAACATTACACATTGACTTGATGATTTTAGTGGCTGCAATTGTTTATTTTCTAACTGATAATCAAACTTGACTACTTCTACATATCACCACTGTGCACGACATCTATGTACTTGTTTCTTTGCATTAGAAGTTGTCTGAGGGTATGCATTAAATGTCATGTCACTTAAGTGAAACATCAAGCCTACATCATTTTAGCTGTAATGTCCCATGAGTGAAACACCAAGCCTACATCATTTTAGCTGTAATGTCCCATGAGTGAAACACCAAGCCTACATCATTTTAGCTGTAATGTCCCATGAGTGAAACACCAAGCCTACATCATTTTAGCTGTAATGTCACATGAGTGAAACACCAAGCCTACATCATTTTAGCTGTAATGTCACATGAGTTAAACACCAAGCCTACATCATTTTAGCTGTAATGTCACATGAGTGAAACACCAAGCCTACATCATTTTAGCTGTAATGTCACATGAGTGAAACACCAAGCCTACATCATTTTACCTGTAATGTCACATGAGTGAAACACCAAGCCTACATCATTTTAGCTGTAATGTCACATGAGTGAAACACTAAGACTACATCATTTTAGCTGTAACATGAAGTAACAATATGATCAATAATACTGACACTGTACATGTACTCACTACTAACTTAACGTTTGAAGATCTGATCACCAAACGAATGTCAAAAATATTTTTTATCATATATTAATTAGTATAAAATATTCACCTCACATTTGTCGCTCATGCAAAATAATTTAGCAATGTTGGCCATTGATTGAGTTATGACAAGTAGTTAATCATTGTATATGGGATAATACACTGGCTGTCTGACTGACTGACTGACTGACTGACTGACTGACTGACTGACTGACTGATTGATTGATTGATTGATTGATTGATTGATTGATTGATTGATTGATTGATTGATTGATTGATTGATTGATTGATTGATTGATTGATTGATTGATTCACTGATTGATCAATCTATGGTGTAACATTGATTCAATATTATGTTATTATCAACATTACATGAAATGAAAATTGCACCCAAGCAAGGTAAAGAACTCTGATTTCAATAGAGGCAAACACACTGTGTGCATGCACCTGTACGTACGATAGAAGAGTACTTGCAGGGTGTGTGGAGGGACGCACGTGGTTTACGGCTTTGTGAGACATGGCTCGTACAATCGCGTACAATATATCGTTATGATAAATCTTCAAAAAGATTAACGCTGACACCAAAAGAAAATCTTAAGGAGTTGCTTACGCCTTAGAAGAGAGATTTTTGGGAAGAAATCGAACATTTTCTCTTACCGAAATCAGCACGTCCAATTCAACTCAGCTGTGTGTGACTTCCGCCGCGAGATGCACCACCTGGGCATTTACATCGAACACTAGGAGTTCAATTAAATAAAAGAACGTTGTCTTGCACACTGTCGTTCAAAAGTGAACATTTAGCAAAATCATGCGGCCAGGCTTCATACGTATTTTGTTGAAATTAGACAGTTTTAGATTAACAATATATTCGAAGAAGATGAACACCGAGTTGTACAAAGCTCGAGTAAAGAAAAGAGTACAGTCAATCGTAAAATATGATTTCCATCCAGCACGTAATTTATTCAATTTATGCTCAGGCGAGCGGTCCACTAAATCAGGTTCTAATCGCATATTGTTTAGCTTTTTTACCCAACTGCAGTCCGAACTCTCACATATAATGAATAAAATTACGTTCTCTGACAGCACACCAGTCTCTTGTTAGATATTATTTTTGTAAATGTTTCATTGCACGCGAAATCAATGCACATTTCATTATATATGTACCAGTATAAAGTATATGTGACAATGAAACACATATTATGATATCATATATTATTTAAGTCGTGTTACACAATGTGTTTTGCGAGCAACCTTTAATTTTGAACACTTGCCAATAACAGAGATATATAAAGAAATATCAGACGAGATTTTCGCTTTAATAGTATCTAAAATAATGAGTTCTTGTGAAAGCTATAACGAGTTGAAAATGCCGTAAAACTCGGCTGGTGAGTAGCCACCGTCGTAACGTACGCGATTGAAGAGTACCCAATAGGGCCCCACAGTTGATGTTTTCCCATCATGCTCTGTACCCCGTCCGGCCTCAGGTGAACCATGACCACAGACGACTAGAAAGAAGAAGATGATGAACCCAGCACGATCACACTTCAGGACACCCTACGCCTCTCATAGCATGACCCACATTGTGGAGAAGGTGTCAGTCTTTATTTTAAACAAGTGGAGACAGAAGGTATCTCATATCGGCCTTCAAAAATTGGCAACAATTGTATAGAGTTTATTTTTACTTTAACTAATTTAAAAGACATCAGGAATTCATGTAAGTATGACCCGATGCTTTGAATACAGGAACTATTAGCTGCAATAATTGTAGCTCTGTTTATATTTACAATACTTTTTTTCTTTATAAATTTTATTTTGTGCGACTCAACATTGTTCGATTTACTGTTTATTTTCTTACGGGGTTTGCAAAGAAACATAAAGGGTTCTATAGCGTGGGACCGAGAGCGACGTAGCGAAACCGCTACAGTACTGCATCTAAAGGAAGTATGAACTACTGGCCATATGGATTGTATTATATGTTTTCACATTTCTACATTTCTCCTTTTTTTCTGAGATACAATGTCGTATCTTCCTTCAGTCTATACGAATTTTAATGTCATCTCAATGTATCTACTTTGCTTTCAATTTCTGTGATTGGTCAAATCTGTCATTGTATCAAATGTTTTGCTAATCAATATTATACTATAATTGCATGTGTTGTTGTTTTTGCTGTTGCTTCCTCCGAGTAATAACTGGTTGTCTATAACAGTTCCAATAACTTGTGGAGTGGGTTGATGTGACGGTAACCTTGGAGCGCATATTTCCAGAGCTAGCCGTTTGGAGACTCGTGACAGATTTGGACAGAAGCAAGCGGTAACATACACATTACGAGCCAGACGAGGGCGACGACGCTTGAAATAGATTCTGCTAAACACTCTGGAGATGAAGGTATGGATCAGTTAATTGCCGTTCTCGATTCTATGGATTCGACTCCATCGATCTAAATTATGAAGCCTATTCTACATTTGATACATGTTTCATTTTTGCACACACTCAAGCCAACCATTACAAAAGAAACAATTATATAACATACATAGGTGCTGCACACAGTGGGGATGTAGAAGTAGTTAAGATAATATGTTGATTATCAGTTGGAAAGTAAACAATTGAAACCATTAAAATCATCAAGGCCATATATAATGTTTTCATAGAACTTAGAATCCTGTTTCTACAGCACTAGTAGTAGTACTGTAAATAAGGGACCAGGCATTTTTAACTGATGGGGTGGGAGATGTTTGGTGTTTTTGGTGGTGGGGGGGGGGGGGGGGGGGGCATTTTGAAAAACACCACTTAAAATGGGGGGGGGGGTCATTTTGGAAAATACTATTTGAAGTGGGGGGGGGGGGTAGGGGACGTTGGAAAACAACAAGTGTCATGTTGGTGCCATGAAATGACTCCTGAACAACTAATGTGTCAAAATTTTCTTCTTTATGGTGTTATAATATTAACATCACTACAGTAAGACCTACAAATGATGTTGAAATATACATGTGTGTGTGTGTGTGTGTGGGGGGGGGGGGGGGCACTTTGGAAAATGGGGTCTTTACTGGGGGGGGGGGGGGTCACTTTGACTTTGGTCATCTGAACTGGGGGGGGGGTCAGTTTGAGAAAACCCATGTTCAACTCCAAAACATTTTCCTTAAACACTAAAAATGAATTACAAACTGAAAACATTTGAAGATTTATAACGCTAAAAACCTCCACAGAGACTGCTACCAGTCTAATAGTTATTTGATTATGGGATATGTCCTTAGTCTTGGTTACCATGGTGACCTTGAAACTGGGATGGTAGCATTAGGTGAGCACCCCAAATGATGAAAGTATGACTATTAACAGATTAATACATCTTTTAAATCCGTATTATCATGCATTCCTTTAACTGTTGTCTTGACAGGACAGACTGGAGTAAAGATCTGTCATCTACTAAGTGTTCAGAGCTACAGACTTTTGCACAACTCTTTATGACTTTGATGTAAAGTACAATGAAGAAATTAATGGCCAGAGGAGGAAGGAAAGGCAGTAAGGTGAAGTACTACTTAACAATAATTATCGTGGTGGAGACCATCATCATTTTGAAATTGTCATCCAATTCATCTGGTTACCATGGTAACAAAGGACAAGCAGATAGGATGGTACGAATAGGGCATGGGCATTTGCAATATCCATTTAATGGTTGTGTGTCTATAAGTAGTAGTCGTATCACTGTATTTGAAAACCTTGTGAATCTCACCATTGGGAAACATATGAAATCGGTAGTGGACAATGCCATGGCATTATCGAGGAATGGTGATATGAAGATTGGAGAAGTGGAAAATACTAAGCTGGGTGAGAGGCTTCAATGTTCAGACTTGATTCGTGGTCATATTGAATCAACTAATGTGACGGAAGAATGGATGAAATCTCTTAAGAAAGACATCACTCCAGATAAATCATTTATAACCTTGACTAAAATCTGTGAGAAGTTTACTTCTACTAGAGGATACTTTGACAAACCTGTTACCAACGAGGAAATTAATTTTCCCCTTGCCTTTAGTATACTGATGTACAAATCTGTCCATCAAGTGGAACAGTTGTTGAGAACCATATACAGACCTCATAATATATACTGTATTCATGTCGATAAGAAAGCTCCATCTAAACTACATATAGCCATGAAGGCGATAACTAGTTGTTTTGATAATGTATTCATAGCTTCACATCTCACTAACGTTGTCTGGGCATCCATTAGCATTGTAAATGCAGAGAGATACTGTCAGCAAGATTTACTGGCCAAGAACAAGAAATGGAAATATTTGATAAATCTGACTGGACAGGAGTTCCCTTTAAAGACTAATTTGGAGATTGTACAAATTTTGAAACAGTTCAAAGGTCAAAATGATATAATAACATCTGGCGAAACTGATCCTAGAAGGACAAAATATAAATATTTTGTCGAAAATGGAAAAGTAGTGACATTAAAGATGATCAAAACAGAACCAGTGCCAAAAAATGTAACGATTCGCAAAGGGGGACTACACTACGCCCTCACACGACCATTTGTCGAATTTTTACATCAAAATGGCACCGCCACAGAATTTCTAGAATGGCTTAAAGACACTTTGATACCAGACGAATCATTCTATTCAAGTTTGGCATCACTTCCTGAAGCTCCAGGTGGGCCAGGATTGAAGACCTCACAATATACTATCACTAAGGCAGTGATGTGGGTCTTTGATAGGAATTCCACATGCCAGGGCAAAGTTGTACATGAGGTGTGCATATTTTCCTGGGAAGATCTGCCCTGGATTGTTAGACAACCACATATGTTCATCAATAAGTTACACGTGGATTATGACCCCCTAGTACTTCATTGTTTAGAAGAATTGATTTCTAAGAGAACAAAGAAACCAATTACGTTAAATCTGAACTTTTATCGTAAATTTATTGAGAATCGATCCTTGCCAAAACTTGACACAGTTGAGGACAATCCAATCTGATTAAAATTTGATGCATTGAAAGCAGCTAAATATCTTTATTTACCTCTATTTCCATCATTTTGTGTTGTTTGTTTTGTTCCGGGTGATCGCCACCTTCCCACATCTGACTCTGTGTAATAAAAAATGTCATTTGAATCTTGCAATTTTGAGTAGCTAATGAGGATGAGCGTTGTGTTGGCAGCTGTATACACTAGAGAAATCGAAAAAAAACAAACAAACAATGTACACATGGAATATTGCATTGACGACATGACTTGTTGGTGATGGTGTCGTCTCTCTGAAAGATTTTGAAAGAAGCATGCATGCTGATTGGTTGAAGAAATCTTTCAAGATCCTTGAGATTCAAACAAGATTTTCTATTACACAGGGTCAGATGTGGGAAGGCGGTGATCACTTCGAACAAAACAAATCACAAGGTTTCATGTTGAGATAAGACACAATAAAAATAACACATAAACATGCCACACAGTGTCTCAGTGCTCTGTAGACACAATAAAGATAACACACAAACATCCCTTACACAGTGTCTGCTCTGTAGACACAATAAAGATAACACACAAACATCCCTTACACAGTGTCTGCTCTGTGGACACACTAAAGATAACACACAGACATCCCTCACAGTGTCAGCTCTGTAGACACAATAAACATAACACACAAACATCCCTTACACAGTGTCTGCTCTGTGGACACACTAAAGATAACATACAAACATCCCTTACACAGTGTCTGCTCTGTAGTTTGTAAATGTAACACAAAGTACAGAGCAGACACCGTGTAAGGGATGTTTGTGTGTTATCTTGATTGTGTCTCCAGAGCAGACACTATGTAAGTGATGTCTGTGTGTTATCTTTATTGTGTCTATCTCAACATAAAACCTTGTGATCAGTCTCACTGATCTTAATATATTGCTTGAAAGCATTTGCAAGCAAAGACGAAATCTTCTGTAAATAAGCTACATTATTTTTGACAACATGACTAGGTACTACACATGTGACAGCATATTCATGTAGTAGCTTTATTTCACCACACTGGTGTTTGGTGTCTTCTGCAATGACTACTTTGTGTCTTGTCTTCTTATTTTGTGTAAGAGTCTCAAAATACACATCCACTATACATATAGTTTGATAAAAATAAGACGTAGAAATATTTACCAAATCTAGAATAAAAATGTGTTAATTTCATATTTTTGAGGAGCATGAGTAATTTCTTATGTATATTTTATAATGTTGAGTTATGATAAAAAATATAATATGCAGATTATCAGTCACACATACAGACACGGAGGCAAATGGATGCACACACACACATGCATCTAATACATACATGCTACATGCATACATACATACATACATACATACATACATACATGATACATACATACATACATACATACATACATACATACACACACATACATACATACATACATGATACATACATACATACATACATACATACATACATACATACATACACACACATACATACATACATACATACATACATACATACATACATACATAATGGTTACATCTTTGCTTGAGCAGCATCACTTTCAAAAAAATTATGAACTTGAAGTTCGTAGTCCGTCTTCCATTCTACATTAATCTTGACTTCTTCTATTATGTTCAGGAGTGCACCATATGCAGGGCTGTTCTGCTCTGTCTCTTGCTTCAAATCTGTTAACTGTAATGTAGAGATAGCACCAGACATATAAGATAGTATCAATAACTGGCAAAATTGGCAAAATTGTATACACTAACATTTCACCAAACTTGTTAACAAATGTCTCAGAAACAAAGTTCCATCCTATATTTCAGATCTATTGACTACAAACTCCTCAATTCATTCGCACAATACTAGAAGCAATTACCATATCCCAAATGCGCATAATAGATCTTTTGCATATAGGGCATCCATTGTTGCAAACAATAGAATCAAATAGCTTTATGTTTTTTATGTGTCATTGTAGATTTTATTTTCCACCTTGCTGTTTTTATTGTATGTGTTCTGCTTTATGTACATTTATATATTTTTTCTTTTAACATCTGCATGAAAACCCATTTATGGATGTAGTGTTTTAAATAAATAAAATAAAATAAATAAATAAATAAATAAATAAACTTATATTATCTTACACTTCATTTAGAAACAATTAGCTCATTTGGTGAGTATAATCGTTATGACCTGAATATTGGTGTTGTGAACCAAGGTCCAGCTTTAAGACCCACTACATACACATAATATTTGTTTTTTGCCCACTACATACACATAAGCTGCCGCTACAGAGGTCCACAAAACCCATATCTGGACCGTACAGGTTTTCTCATCTGTCCCTTATATTGGCATGGAAGCATCATTTGAATCTCACATAACCACATATATTGGCAGTGAAATATTTTATTCGCAAAACTAGTGAAAAAATTAACAAAGCCAAATCACTGAGTGAATGGAAGTTGATGTGCATGTAATTTGCCATATGTGGGTAAAGGGTGCTGGGTGTGATATGGAAAATTATTGCATGGGTTCGATGATCTCTGTTGAATGCCATTGGAAGTGATACTTAGATACTTAGGTATGTGAGAATAAAATCTAATATCTCACATTCCCCCCACCATTACCAGTCCACTATCATTGGCTATAAGTTACTACTCTTTGATGGTTGAATATTTATGTGCTTGTATTGATTTATTATTTGTAGGAGTGAATTAAAGCATTCATATATCACCATATAACAGCATAAACATATCCATATGACAAGTTCAGACAACTATTGAATGTTTTACATTGTTGTAGGGATGCTAAACTCTAGGTACGTTTCAAATTTGATGGAAATTACATTAATGCCGCACTAGCTGACAACTGAACATATTTTTGGAAAATGTTTTGTTAGGTACAATAAATTGCTCGTACTATCATATACCATGAAGAGTATCACATCACCTGTTGATAAATATATTTTTGCAGCTGTATACACGATGGATCAAATGAATCTGAGTTTTGGGTCCACACCCAAAAATCAGCACCCCCTGATGGCAATCACGATTTCAACCTGTTTCTGTACTGCTTATGGATAATATCGACCACTGATGATATACAATGTCTAATTATTGACATTTTAAAAATTTCCAGTGAATATTATATGGTGTCGTTTTCTGATCAAACAATATACTCCTGTTACCCCAATACTGTTTCAACATGGTGACATATTCAAAACTAAGCTTTCACTATGCCTACAGATAATATTTGACCACTAATTAACAGAGACAATGTCTTTTAATAAGCAATTGACACATTTTTAGTAATTCTATCTTTGGTTATTTGATGACATAAATATCCCAGTTACAGTTAGCGCAGGTTTTAAACACTTTAAACCAAATACTTACCAATTGTAGATCAGCTTCACTGTTAATCAATTGTGCAGCACTCAATGCATTCTGAATGAATACAGGAGCACTTCCATACCTATATGAATAAATAGAATGTATAATAACATTACAAATCATCATTTTTTTTAGTTTCTTTCTCAAAGTCATAGCGTAAAAAAAAACATTTGCTTGTGTATTAAATAGAATGTCAAATGAAATTGTCAATTCATCCATGAATTATAAGCACTAACGGTGTTGTAGCACTCAACTAACTACTTTAAGTCTTGCTGCTAGACACCTAGGCAATTCTGTTAACTTTAAAAATGACCACAGGTCGGATAGCGCTAAAGGCACTATCAAGGGGTTGAGCTGCACACCAGTGGTACTGTGATCCTTGTTTTGTGTTTGACAATCTTCTGATCGGAGGCCCAAGAACCATTGATCTTGCCCCTTAATTTATCAAATTGTATTGTATCTGAGATTCTCTTCTCTGACAGCATACAATAAAAACCATTAATTTGGGAAAAACAATCATAAAGTACATCTTACACTAATTGGATGTCTTGCCAGTTCTCAACTATGAAATCCATGGCCACTCCTTGACCATATGGGTTTTTACCAATTTCTCCAAATAAACTAAAGCTGTTGGATGGGTTTATGATTGAAGTATTAAGGCACAGTTTCATATACCTGCAATAAAACCATTATATGATATCAATATTTGAGATTTCATGACGGATTTTTGCATTAGTGGTTAAAGTGCGACTGTCTGACTTGGTGAGCCAGCAAGTCGGGTGTCATTGGTTGCATTTCTAAAGCTATTTGCAATGTCACTGATAATGGGTGACTCAGTAAAACTGATAACAACTGATATGACATTGAGCTTAGCTTTGCCTGATGTGTTATAGCTTTGCCTGATGTGCTTTTACCACATTTGTAAATATTGCCAACAAACATAAGAAACCCCACTTCCTTAGTTAATGACTCAATTCTGTAATGTATAGAAACACTACTTTATTGTTCTATTTGGGGATCTTTTTATCTAAAATTGACACATTTATGTATACAGTATATGCACAAATTGTCAAGCAATATTAAAGCCAACAACTACATTTTTTGTAGGAAAACCAGTATTGCTTTACAGCCCATTTCAAATTACTGTTCACTGGCACTGTTAAATGATACAATGTGAAACAATGAGAAACTGCATATTCTACACTAAGATATATAGCTAAGATCACAATATCTTGCTACATTTTTACCTCCCGTAAGGTTACGGGGGTATTAAAAGGGGCATGTCTGTCTGTCATATGTCTGTCTGTGTGTGTGTGTGTGTGTGTGTGTGTGTGTGTGTGTCTGTCTGTCTGTCTGTCTGTCGGTCTGTCTATCTATCTGTGTCATCATTTTCTTAAAAACGGCTGGTTCAATTATAATAAAATTTGGTACAAATAATGTTTGGGGTAATGGCTAGACCTGATTAGTTTGTGAGCGAGATCTGTTCATGTTAATTAGGGAAATTTGCATATAAATAAAATCAATTTTTGCTACATTTTGTCTAAATGAAATAAACCATTTAAATGTACTGCAACTAAATGCAGACACACGGGTGCCAATGTTTTGACGTCTGCATTTGATATCTGGATGGTGTCACTTTAGTTTATTTCAATTCAACAAAATGTCAATCTTGATATCTTAAAGTGTAGCATGTACAGTTTCTTGTCTGTTTTTGGTTGTTGTATTAAACAGAACTGGTGAAAGATATCTTGACACGGATGTACTTTGTCTATTTGATAACGCATTGTAGTCAACAAACAAAACACACTTCATCTGAACATGTGCATCGGATGATCACAACATTTTAGTGTTGATTACGTTTAAAATAGGAGTACCTCTCTAGTATCCATGGTATACGCGAGTGTGCTAGGGCGAGCCGCATCATTGTACTTTCATCCACGTTGGCATTCTGAGAACGTGCCCACAAGTCATTCCACACCTCCGCATCCTCGTTCGATATCCCAACAGCGAATACAACCAAGGCAATGTCACCTTGGACCCTAGGAATACACAAGGAATAATAGTAGTAAAATGAAAGAGAACACATTGCAAGTAAAGCTATTGATTACATTGCTGATTGAAGCAAAAATAATTAGTCAAGTTACATGGTATCACACAACTGAATTTCAGCTATTAAAACCGTTGCAGTTGAGGGCGCTCTGTTAAACACAATTTTGCAACTGAGGTTATATCGGTAATGTTTCCCCATTATCTTAAATGTGAGAAAGTGTTTGTGACAAACTACTTCTATACCTTTTTGTAGAGAGTCTCAGTCTTACCTAAGGAGGAACTCATGAATGTGCAATTTTTTTTATTTTTTTGACAGAAAATGCTTAATATCTGTGTCTAAAAATGTAACTGTATCTATCTAATAATAATAACAGTATTCAAAACCATATGCAAATCTTCACATATACATGATATATGCTTTGCTCCAGTTCCCTGTGTTCCAATGCTCTGTTTTGTTGATCATATCCATTCAGAGTTTGAGTTGAAACTATATGTTAGCACAACTGAACTGAGATTCAGTAGTGCTATAGACATGGTGAAATGTCTCTGTGTGTGCGTGTTATTTGCATATGAAAATGTATGCAAATATGCCCAGCAACAAGACCACACCCATAGCAACAGCCAAATACAGTTGTGCAACAATGCCATTGGAGCTATCTTTTTTATATAATGACTTTATATTCACACTGAATTAAGGTTACTTACTTTTCATTTGTCTGTCGATAGCTTAGGAATTTCTCATTTGCCATTCTGATACATTCTGTACTGCCATAGTCACAGGCAGTTTGCAATACTATGGTTCGTAATAGTTGTCTTCGAATACTATCTTCGGGTTGTTGTCTGACTTGCCAGCCTACGTTGTTTTCTATGTTATGGATCAAACGTGTCACATACCGCTGTCGAGTGAAAAATAAGTAATAAACTTGAAAAATATGTAAAAAATTTATCAGAAAATGCCATGGAGTTATACACTGTCTATTGCAAATTTAAACCACCATATTAGAACTCGATAACACACTTTCACAAATATGTGAAAACTGCAGAATGTTTGCCGATTAACTTTCATTAGCTATTAATTATCCTTTGATGTGGTGTAAATTGATGTGTTACAGTAATGTACAGTAATGGTGTTTTGCACAGTGGACAAGTTTTTGTAAAAGGTGCTCAGGTTGTTTAAAATGGGCCAAAATATTCATGTTTTACTCCAAAGTTGATTATTTATCACTAAATACAGACAAAACTAAGCTCAGAAGGAATGAAAATTGTAATTAGAGTCGTCTAAATTCGTAATAAGAAAGAATTAAACTTGTAATATGAAACACTGTAAGGATATTTAACTTTTTCTCGACTAAAATCATTATATAATCTGAATGATTGCTTCGTGCAAAACTAAGTTAGAATTTAGTTTAAGAAAGAACTAAGTCTTGTAATTAGAGAGACCTAAACTTGTAATAAGAAAAATTTTAAACTTGTAATAAGAAAAGAATTAAACTTGTAATACAAAACACTGTAAGAATACTTAATAACTTATAGTTTTTGTTTTGATTCTAATCTGATTAAAATTTGATGTACAATATTATTGTGCACTTTGTGATTATTTTTTGCTGTTACGCTTACTGTTGTTTGTTCTTTTGTGAGTGACTGTTACATACATCTGACACAATACCATAGGCGTTCCCGTATTAAATCTAAGTGCTGAGTGAATTCACTCAGCGAATGAGAATGCATAATGCACCGAAACATACAGGTACAGCTCTGAGCATGAGCACAGAGCGCAGGCACTGTTATCGTTATTTTTTGGTGGTTCTCTTTATTTCAATTTCGAACGTTGAGTGTATATATTGTAAGACGGATTCTGATTGACTACTCGTAAGTACGAGATTTGGTACAGGAATACCTATGGTGTTGTGTCAGATGTATGTTACGAGCGCTCACAAAAGAACAAATGACAGTAAATGTAACAGCCAAAAAGAAATCGCAAAGTGTACACTACATCAGATTTTAATCAGATTGTTTCGAATCAAACCATTATAGCACCTGAACTGATCTGGTATCAAGGCAACTATGGAAAATAACTAAAAACTACTAAAGCATACGTAGATCAATTAAATAATATAAATTGTAGTTGGTTTAAAATTTAAACAAAAAAGAATATAAGTTTTGGATCCAATAATTCTAAATCATATAAACTAGTTCACAAACCTGCAGTGTTCCATAAATGGGGGATAAATAGAGCCGATTTTTCAGATAATTAAAGCCTTCAATTGCAGCATACCACGGTTCGTATTCAAATTCACCATCCAAGTACAGTGTGACCCGGAGTGCTGTATCTGTGTCTAATAGACCAGCCCTATCAAATATATACATGACTACTGATTAGTTAAAGGAGCACAACTTTTACTGTGTTTTAAAAGGGTACACACACTATTCTACTTACTTCTTAATTGGAATTGACTGAACTCAAACTTGATAGCTTGCACAGCGGTCGCATAGTGGTTCAATGACTAGTACGCATGCGTGTCCTATATACTATGCAATGTTTTTTGGGTGGTTTACCCAAGGATGCATTGCGGCGCAATAACTGTGCATGCGCGTTCTATATACTATGCACATTCTCCACACAGAGGGCGCTATATCTACAATGTCATCGTGAGGCAGCTGGTCACAAATGAATCTACCAAGCGCGAGCTTATCGGCTTTGCCTAGTTATGATATTATGAAGATATGACTTAGAAAAGATCCAATGGTGTAATATTTTGTACGTATAAAAATATCGAAGAAATTTCTACTATGTACTCTTTTTTGGATTTCCAATGTTTACACTATCTTGATCACAAGGTGATTTATTTACTGAACAGAAAAACTGATACATGTATAACCCCCTTGTGTAATCTACAACATTGAACACCAATAGTTTGAGTTTGCTATCTTTGTAAACCAAAGCCTCGATGACCTCGATTGACGATACCGCTAATTCCGTCATCATATTATATGATCACAATTTGAGGAAAAGCTTAAATTTTGACCACAGAAAATTCAAGTGAACAGAAAAACTTCAGTTGTCTCTGAAAATACTATTGCAAGTGGTCAGAATGTAATATACCATAATGAAATCAGAAAACAAACTATTACCTTTGTAACGCAAATGCGTCACTGATTATCGCAGCTCTGTTAACGCTACTGAAGACCTATAAATGAAAAAAATTATTAAATTCAATTATATAAAATGACAACCTCATTAGCTTGATTCATTTCATAGTTTCATAGTCTAACTTTCTCACACTGTGAAATGATGCAACATGCAATCAGCACATATGTATATATATGGTCTGGAGTTGATCATATCTAAAAGTAAAAAAAGTAAAGTTGCCATTGTCCATCCTTCAACAATATGAAGTGTTGATATTAAAAGAACTCCAGGAACTCATGACAAATGGTATTGAAATTACAAAGATACAACCTGTGAAAAAAACACAGGTGCTTTTGCTTGTTTGTTGCAATCAGGAATTAGACAAATTTCATGCAAAGACATACAATGTAATTAGTGTTGGTAACTTTAATATGAAAGTTTAAACACCACATGAACCCAGATCCTATAACTATTTTGTAAAAATTGAAAAAATATCAGCGCAATCCAACACCACTTTAATTTCAGAGACACGAGATAAAAAGTTGAAAGTGAAATTGATTTCCTGAGAAATTCTTCAGAGAACTGGAGGAACGGACTGGAGGAACGGCGACAATAATGAAAACTCGGTATGGACAATAGGGAAATTGCAAAACCGCCATCTTGAATGTTGCATCATGGGAAATGTGATAATGAATATGCACCAAACAGTATTGTAAACAATATTGTTACATTGTTTGTAACCACAAATAAGCTAGTCGTGGTTACCCTGACCATTGTTGGAGGTTTTAATTAATTGATAGCTCCAGATTAGTTATTACGATAACTGCAGATCATCCCATAGTACTTTGCATCTGAGCATGCTCAGTTTAGATACAAATTCCCTACTGCAAACCTTTTTTTTATACAACAGTTATAATAGTCATACATAGAACTTACTTCATGATAATTTTGCAGTTGGTCAATAATTCTATTCCAGTTTTCGAGGTCATAGTTCACACGATAAAAGCCCGCTAAATCAACATTGCCCAGTATCCATGTGTTGTCACTGTCACTGGCCAGTGGTATTGTAACTAGTAAATGTGACAAAGAAAGAACAACTGGTGTTACTAAACATTTCTCATATTTACAATATTATTCTATGGTAGGAATTTGAAAATAAAATCTCCTTGTTAGTTTTGTCAAACAAATGTGGTTATTTTAATTTTTGAGAACATTTTGTAGAAAAATATGCATTCAATTGTACTATTTCTATAGTGTATATTATAAGAGTTCACTTCACAGGTTGAGAAAAAGTGCTAGACGTTAAAGATATCTTAACATAGTCTGTTTATTCAAAAGTACCTGTTACATTTATTTCATTTTAACACGTATTTTTGTACATTATCATATGATACGGAAAATTTATTGTAAACTGTTTAACTCAGATTTGATGCTGTCACAGCAAGTCAAAATAATACATTCAAGATAAACTTGATTGCAAGACATGTAATGTCATTAAACATTGGTCAGATATTTCTGAAGTGGGGTGGCATAACATCATATCTTGCAAACTATGTACATACCGATATAATATAACCGAAGGTTATTTTGTCATGAGCAGGAAGTAGCACCTTCCCCAAAACATTCAATCCATTGAAGAAGTCAATGCAGCCTTGACGAAATATTCACATATTGTCGTTTTTGCTCAATTTTTTGTCCTTGAAGGGCTGCTCACTCCCAATGAACAAAAGATGAAATCAAACAACTACATACATGCTATATGAAGGAAATAAAGGTAAAAAAGCCATGAGTTGTAGTCCAATATAAGATTTTAATCAGATTGGACACATTAATATGCAGACTCTGTCAGTACTTACCAGAATCCATGTTCATCCAGTGTAGCTGCACAGTTCTACTGTTACTATTACCCGTAATGTATGTGAAGGGTATATCCCACTTGTATCTGTGATGGACGAACAATATAATGTTTGAATCATATATACAGGAAAATCCCATACATTATCTTAACTTTAGATATATCCAATTGTTTTTTCTTCCTTCAGCCAACGAAAATACTCTGATTTTCATGATTGTGTTGTTCTCCAAATTCATCTTTATTCAGCCAAATAATGCTTGTGACAGGGGGTTAACATTACTCATAGTGACAATGCCCCTTAGGTCATATTTGACTCAGCTGAACAATGAAAAGCATCAGGTACTAACCCATATGAAAGTCACAAGTTTGCAACAAGCTTGTAGACAGCTTGCAGGGTCCAGTTGAAGATTGCCACAAGCTTAAACCAGGCAGCTAAGTTTTAGTCTCAGTGCTACAAGCTAGTGACATACTTGCAATACAGCAGCTTGCAAAACCCTGCAAACTTGCAGACTTTGAGGCAAATAAATATTTCATAAGATACCTCTCAGGTCTGCAAGCTTGTCACAGGCTTGCAGTACGGCATTAATGATTCATAGTCAGGTTGTATTCTATTTCCAGGAGTGGTGTTCCCCTTCTGAATAGCTAGATCATACTTTATACATGTTAATCCACGTTTAAAATTGTTATTTTCATAAGAAGGTAAGTCGTGACAAACCTAAATTGGCTCTTGTTGTAGTTTATTTTGGTTCCCTTGGGTCGTAGCAAGTAGTAGTTTTGTGTCACCAACAACGATCTACTGCCGGATATCTCATTGGTAGTTTTATTGACAGTAACCACAGGGAACCCTTCTTGTAATGTCCATGTATCCATAATGTGGTTAATATCAAGACCCTCAATACTGACCTGTGTATTAAAAATAAACAATGTATTACTTTTAAGGGTGCGGATCACCTTTTGTGGTTATATTTTCTTGATTTTCAGATACCAATTTAAAAAATCTTTTAAATATCTCATAATTTCATGCTGTCTCCCAGTTACAGAGAAATAACATAAGGAAAGGAATCAATTTGATATTGGTTCAAGATGGTAAATCATATATGTCAGTAAGAAAATGGTGTTCTGGATGAAATAAATTAATATGCCTTTGCTTTCATCTGTATTACAAAAAAATTAACATATATATATATATATATATATATATATATATATATATATATATATATATATATATATATATATATATATATATATATATATATATATATATATATATATATATATATATATATATTACAAATGAAAGCAATGGCATGTACATTTTTTCCAGTCAGAACACCATTTTCTTATTAACATATATGATTTACCATCTTGAACCAATATCAAATTAACTCCCCCTTCCCTCCCCCCCCCCTCTCTCTCTCTCTCTCTCTCTCTCTCTCTCTCTCTCTCTCTCTCTCTCTCTCTCTCTCTCTCTCTCTCTCTCTCTCTCTCTCTCTCTCTCTCTCTCCATTTACCTTACTGAATTCTTTCCACAGGTCAGACATATCAGCATTAGAAAACTTGTGCTGTCCAAGGTAGTTCTATGAGATATAAATAATACATGATCAGGACAGAGGCATACACTATCGTGTATCAGGTAATAGGTGATTCCAGCAAACTGAGGTATACTATACAACATGGTATATGTTGCCACTTAGATTGGCCTTGGAAAATAATCTCTCCCTGGTGTGAAAATGTCATATCATTTGAATACCTATAAGTAAACCTATATAAAAGATGGAGGACAAGCGAGGTTACGGTCGAGTATGTCGCATGTGCCCATGTGACCAAAGCCAAAAACTACTTGGCAGATTGGTCTAAAATTTCGCGGGCACATTCTTAAGGGTGTTTGGATTAAGAATTGTTCATGACATGATGACCCATCAGCCATATGCAAATTAGGTATGAAAATGTGTCGTTTTGGTAAAAAATGTTTAATTCCAAAAGTACTGAACAGATTGGGCTGCAATTTGGTTGGAATATTCTTAAGGGTGTTTATATTAAGAAATGTTCGAGACATGATGCTCCAATCAGTGATATGCAAATTAGGGCTAAAATGTCTTTTTGGGATAAAATCTATAATTCCAAAACAACTTCAGTAGATTGGTTGGAAATTTGATGGGGAACATTCTTAGTGGTAGTTATTAGATTGAAAAAATGTATTATGATGATCCCATGAGTGATAGGCAAAAGTAGGTCTAAAAATGTGTCTTTTTGGTGTATAATCTATAATTCTAACACCTAGTAAGCAGTTTGGCTGAATTTAATGGGGATGCATCTGGGCATCTGTAGATGAAGCTTTATTCACAATGTGATGATCCCATTAGCGATATGCAAATTAGGTTTAAAAATGTTAATTTTCATCAAAAACTTACATCTTGAAACTGCATGGTGAATGGGGTTGAAACTTGGTAGGGATGTTTCTGGAGATGTTATTCTGCAGTTATTTTTGAATTAATTTAACACAATTAGCCCTAGCAACCATGGCCACGCCCTTAGCAACAGTGAATGACGATGCATATTACAAAGATAACAACAGGGATGGGTAGGTAAGTGAATACAGATTCAAAAAATGTATGCAAATATGCCTAGCAATAAGACTACGCCCATAGCAACAGCCAAACACAGTTGTGCTACAGCGCCATTGGTGCTATTTTTAACAGATGTTGATGAGTGTGTCTACAATCCTTGTGACAATGGAGCTGTCTGTGTAAACAGTATTGGTGGATATGCCTGTCAATGTGTGTCAGGTTATAATGGAACTAACTGTGTCACAGGTAAGGCAAGGCATATGGTACCTATATGATGTCAGTAGAAACATCGCACTTTGAACTGCAACTGGACATAACACCGCGTAGTTTGGTAAAATGAAATAAGGGTGGCCCTATTTTAAAAAAGTTTCTTGTTACTTTTTCATTGCAACTATGGGTCACTTGGTTGATTTTCTTTTAAAAAGTAAAAAAAAAAAATCATCTTTATGTTTCAATGCCTCTCCTTTTTTCACCTTTCTATATTCTTTTTAATGGATTCCTGGTAACAACCCCTTTCTCAGCTTTTCTTCACGATTGGCATGTTGTCAGTTCTCTTTCCCCCCCCCCGCCCCCACTGTGAATTACTTCCGTCATGAAAGAAATGATGCTCTGTTCATGAACAAGCGTCATCACGGCGCCATGACTGTATATGACGTCGATAGTCCAGACACTCTCTTATTCTTACCAGAGAGGACGATTTTGCGCAAAATATTATTTGGTGTCGGAGCTGAAAATTTGGGTCGGTCGGGTAATGAGAAACAGAGAGAAAAATAGAGTCACCCTTACTGTGATGAGCATACTATGTTGGAACTGATTGTGATATTGAGATGGCATTGAACTCAGCAAGATGTACCATCAATCTGACATTATAATGGTAAACAGATATTGTTTATTTAAATGAAGTAAGCTGAGTTGTCACAACCTTATATTTGGTTTCGCAAAAGAGGCATAGGAAAATAACGATTCAAATGTCTTCGATTGCATTAAAATTACGTTTTCTGACAATGTTTAATAGCAATATTCATCTGTGAATCTTGTTTTTAATTACTCTGCTGAGCTATAGCGAACCAGTTTGATTTGTCAGCCAGGCTTAATTTGCCTGGCATGGCTATTGTTCATATAAGCATTGTATGTTCAGTGCCGACCCTAGACTTTTTTTACGTATTCGAGAAAAAAATAATAAAATCGTGCAAACATTATGAAGTCTCATGAGAAATAGTGGATACGGAAACTGACATTAACTTGAAAAGACAATACAAAACTATTCTTCCAATCTGTAATGGCTGTACATCTGATGGGCAGAAATCAATAACACAGAGATCATTTGGAAAACAACGGAAAATATAAATATAAATACCTTAACCGGACACTCAGACATGAAAAAAATATAATGAAATAAAATTCTGCCTATTTTTTTCGTAACCAAAGTACGTTTATTGAATATTTGTTGCAGATTTTTTCTGCATTGTCTACGAGTATACTGTGTTCTTATTGGTTCAAATTCTAGATGTCATACCCTCAGTGACGTCACACTATGGCTCATCGGAATCCATGTTAAAACGAATATGGAAAGTTCCAAATTCGCGAGATCATGGTTGCGTGTTGTCCTAGTAACAAATTCGACGATTTCTCATCACATTCTAGCAGTCATTGCTTAAAGCAGTACTAGTTATCCGCCATCGTCGTAAAACCACGGCCTCTTTTACGGCACCGCACCATCAAGAGGAAAAATATGCTCTGGCCTGAGAGAATGGTTCTTCACTTAAAACGTCAGTTTTAGTGATATTTAGATTAACACCTGTTCAGTTTGAATCTACAGAAAAGGGACCACTGAAGTCTCGCCTGTCTACGTCACTGTCACGCCGCTAACTCATACTACCAACGCGCAACGACGTACACGATTCGTGCGACGGATACAATATTGGTTGGCTTCGATCGCGATGTGAAACTCACTGAAACTTCTCGAAACGGAGATTTAAGACGCAGAAATTAAGTTGTCATGGAAACGGCTCTAATATACTACACTTTACGTGATATGTGGAGGAGATTATTTAAGTTTGAATATTCTCAATCACCATTGTCTGAAGTCTGTCCCACTGGACGCAAAACAATAGCAAATCTCGAAAGGTATAAATAAATACTCCATTTACACAGAGATAATAAAACACAAAACATGATGAAAATCATGTGAAATATGACGAATAGATAGTTTAAAAGCATGAAAATTTGTCTTTAATAGACAAACACCATATATACATTTACTCACCTGGACGCCCAGTTTAAATGGTGTTTCTCCCAAGAACTTCTCGAGCATGCGCAGAACCGAAACTCCTTTATAGTATGCAAGCCAATCAAAGTTGGCAAAAATTTCATTAACATCATCCAAACCAGGTGTTGATAATGGATGAGAGGTTACTAGGCCATCAAGACTCATGACATAGAGAACAACCTCAACAGCAAAGATATCCATCTGTAGTTATAAAAAATAGACGTTCTCCGTAAAAAAACATTCAGTTCAAAGTTGTGCAGTAACAGATTCGGAGATAGCTAGCTAGATAGATATAGATAGATATATAGATAGATAGTACAGATAGATAGATAGCGACAGAGATATAGATACTTATATATAGATAAATAGATACAGATAGATAGGTAGATAAATAAATAGATAGATAGATAGATACAGATAGATAGATAGATAGATACAGATGGATAGATAGATAGATAGATAGATAGATAGATAGATAGATAGATAGATAGATAGATAGATAGATAGATAGATAGATAGAAAGAAAGAGATAGACAGAAATACTGGTACACATACATACATACATACATACATACATACATACATATATACACATACACACATACATACATACATACATACATACATACATACATACATACATACATACATACATACATACATACATCAAAATATAAACATATATAGAAATTTAGATGGATAGACAGCTAGACATTGATTGATTGCATCAACTTTTACTGGATTTATTTGACAATTGGGATTCAAGTCTTGCCAATAAAAAAAGTCAACATACCACTTGCCACGATGGTTCCAAATTGTCTACAGCCGTATACATCGAATGCGTAGCAAAGCCCTCTTTCAGCCATACGTCAGACCACCAGTTCATCGTCACCAAGTTACCAAACCACTGTGAAGTGTCAAATATGCCGAGACAACGTGTTAATGGGGGGGGGGGGGCAGACTTCACGATGGTTTTATCTTAGCTACATTCGTAGGAGGTCAGGAATGTCATTTTCACCAATCCTGCATCACGTTACTTCTCTAAAATAATGATTATATAGAAAGACAAACCCAGACTTGAGACAGACAGACAGACAGACAGACAGACAGACAGACAGACAGACAGACAGACAGACACACACACACACACACACACACACACACACACCAGAACAGTATTCCTAAAGCTAGTTTCGATATTGCAACCCTTTGGAGATTGAGTTGTAAATATTTAAATTTAAACCCTTAAAAAGCTAGTCCGTAGGAAATTTCCAAATCATATGCTGAAATAGCCACTTTCTGTACATGCAAGTCAGTCGTTAGTTACTACGTCACTTGTACAGTAATTAGACTTATCATCATAATGTAAGACGTATTACATCATGTGTACTTACCATGTGTGCACACTCGTGCGCTGTCGTGAGTGCCGACTTTAGTTTTCTCTTGATTGGTGACGTATTTGCGTCAAACAATACTATTCTTTCAGAATACGTTATCAGTCCCCAGTTTTCCATTGCAGCAAACAAATGAGTTGGCAAGGCAACGTTGTCTACACGACAGAATAAAAGGTGATGTTACGCAACAAACATTAGGACATTGAAATGTTATTCCTATGTTCTTTTTCTTGGTTCAGCAGAGGAAAATACAAAGGAGTGCCGTAAAACGACCAAGGTATAATTTGTTTGAACGCGTACAACTTGGCTTGAGTGATGAATGAACAGGATTATTGTTTTGAATTTGTATTAAAGAATATCAAAATCGAGGAAATCCGAATCCTTTTAGACTTGCCCAGGGCTTTTTCGATTTTTTATTTAAAAAAAAATAAAACAAGTGCGTTCTTTTATGTGAAATAATTACGTAAATGCGAAACAGTGGGGTGAACGCGTATAACCCTTGGGAAACTAGGACAAAATAAACTAAACAGATTGGCAAAACTAAAAAACTAAAAATCTAAAAAAATAAATTTGTTTGAAGATTATGAGTAAAAAATTCTCCTACTGGTGTCAGCCAAGAGTCCTGAACATCACGTAAAATGTTTGAAGATACACTAATTCGTTGAAAAATATTGTGTGTGATTTGTTATTTAAACATGTTTTCTTTTGACAACGGTTTGGGTTTTTTTTGGAGCATAATTACCTGACTTTGTAAGTTCCTCTTCTCGTCCAAACGTCTCAGCAAAATATGTCAAACTTCGATCAACTATGTCCAATACCAAGTCCATCTGGTCTATGACGTCAGAACGAGCCCAAACACGAGTCTAGTTGGTTATAGAAATAAAACAGATAAACAGACGTACTCCCTCCCTTCGGCTTTTGTTCGGCAACCTTCGGAGCACAGACCCGAGGTCTTATTAGTTCGAAAGTGCTTTTATCAGTGTTGCAGTTGACAGGAAGTGTTGCTGTTAGAAAGTGTGTATATAAATGTTGCAGTTCGGAAGTGTCTGAATCAGTGTTGCAGTTCGAAAGTGCCTGTATAACGTGTCTGAATCAATGTTGCAGTTCGGAAGTGTCTGAATCAATGTTGCAGTTCGGAAGTGTCTGAATCAATGTTGCAGTTCGGAAGTGTCTGAATCAATGTTGCAGTTCGGAAGTGTCTGAATCAATGTTGCAGTTCGGAAGTGTCTGAATCAATGTTGCAGTTCGAAAGTGCCTGTATAACGTGTCTGAATCAATGTTGCAGTTCGGAAGTGTCTGAATCAGTGTTGCAGTTCGAAAGTGCCTGTATAACGTGTCTGAATCAATGTTGCAGTTCGGAAGTGTCTGAATCAATGTTGCAGTTCGGAAGTGTCTGAATCAATGTTGCAGTTCGGAAGTGTCTGAATCAATGTTGCAGTTCGGAAGTGTCTGAATCAATGTTGCAGTTCGAAAGTGCCTGTATGATTGTTGCAGTTGATGGGAAGTGCGTGTATAAGTGTTGCAGTTAGGAAGTGCGTGTATAAGTGTTGCAGTTAGGAAGTGCGTGTATAAATGCTGCAGTTGAGAAATACGTGTACACGTATTAGTGATGTAAAAAATGACAAGTGTATATTAGTGGTGGTTGTAGTTGGGGCATCGTGCGTACACACCTGTGATCACATTTTTGTTTTGTTTTTATTTTCTTAGCAAATGTAATAAATTTTGACATCATAATCTTCAAGTTTTGGTTATCTCTTTCAAAACTTACACTTTACAAGTGAAAATACTGCAAAACGTTTTCAGCAAAATATCAAAAAAGTGCAAGTAAATGTTAAGTCAAAATAGATCAGGTGTTACACATGTAGTTAATAACAGTGTATAAATCTATGAGTACAGGTGTCAAAGTTCGACTAGATCTGCAAACCACTAACCTGGAAACCATTATTGCTTGTACGTTGTCTATACTCATAGCCACCATCCAATAGAACGATTCCAACCACGTAGGTTGGCATGATTGGTGTCTCCATGAACGACGATGTTTGCCATCCGCTGGACGCTGGGTGTACCACATCAGTCGGTGTGTTAGACAATACATCATATTCCAGGGGGTGGTTCACAGTCACTTTAAACACTGCCTTCATACTTGGCTCATCAAAACATGGGAACAGTTTCCTCGCGAAAAACGGTGAAAACTGGGTAGCAATAATGTGCCTGGAAGGGCGTAACAGAAATGCATTGGTAGTTTAATATTAATAAAAAGGTGATTTTTGAAGAAGAAAAAATCATGATGCACACTTCTTAAAGCACTACCAGGACTAACTAAATAAAACACCTGGCCTATTTTGGGTTTTTATTTTCTTAGAATGTTTAATATCAAAATTAACAAATAAATAATTTTCAAGATTTGGTTATCTTTTTCAAAACTTACACTTTACAAATGGAAATACTGCAAAACAATAATTGTTATCCAAGGTTTTTGAAATGTTTGATTTTTGTCAGTAAAATATCAAAAAAGTGTAAGAAAGTACAAACTCAAAATAGAACAGGTGTTAAAACCAACCAACCAACCAACCAACCAACCAACTCATCTTAAAGTTTACAACTTACGGCACCATGAGCTTATTAGTAGCAACAGATTTAAAGTAACTATTACTCTCCAACTTCAGAATCTGGTATTATATTGAGCATTATACCATATGCACAAGCCAAGTTACTAGTATTGCCTTCGAACAGAAAATATGGATTATATGACTTGGTCGTTCTACGTCAATGTCACAGATTCTGAGGGGCTCTAAGTATCGTCACTATTTTTTCCCAATATTTAATAAATTATGCTTAAGGTGGTATAATCATATTATTCCCTAATATTTTTCATCTTTCAACTGGAAAATTCTTGTGACCAATTAAAGGACTTTGTCACTACGGGACCAGCCACAAAATTATGCCCCCCCCCCCCAAAAAAACCCAACAACAACTACTACTACTACTACAAAAACAACAACAACAACAACAACAACAACAACAACAACAACAACAACAAACCCACACACAAAGAACAAACCTAAATTTGTGGACTGTACCCCTTTAATATAGCTCCTACTTTGTGTTTACCCACCTGGAATCACCATCGCTGTCCTTATATGGACTCATATATAGCCCCATCAGGTCGCTCTGAATATTTCCACGAAAGTCACCAATACTGATGACGTAATCAGTATCTGCCGTCAACATTTCTTCCATTTCTATGACGTAATATTGGAGTCTGTCGAACTCAAATTGTTTTTTTATATCCATATTACGGTTACTCTGTTGGTCGGTGACCGACACTTGAACTGCATCGATAGTTAGGAACGACACATGCAGAATAATATATTGTGTATTTTCTGTACATTTGGCCTGGATCGATACAGAACCTGAGAAATTACCACCATTCGTCGACGGCTCTATCTTAAAATTCAGGTCGTACCGCGACGGTTTGATGTTTTCCGGCAATCGTGGTCGATGATACGGTATAGATGGATCAAGTGTAGTTGCAACAGTTGGTCCGGTATCGCGTCCTTCCCCCGGAACTTCTCGCCATTGCGCAAAGCCAGCCAATATAGCAACTATCAATATTAAAAGCACAACAAGAACAACCAACAAAAACAATCTCCAGTACGAGATAAATATTTTCTTCGGTTCTTCAAACTTAATACTCTCGGGTCGATTTGTTGAACGCTCTGATGGTCGTCTAGAAGATGGCCGCACTGGGTCGGCGTTGTCTTCGATGACAAAAACGTGAGCAGGTTTCTGCGGAGCTCTCGACGGTACAATGTCCTCGGTGAAGTCAGAAAAACTGGCCATGACAGGGTTGTCATATTCACGGTGCCCTTGTTGGACGTCGTAAGAGCGAGATCTGTACATAACTATTCTAATTTACGAACTCCGTCAAACTAAAAATGCAGCTCCAGTTCACCTTTACGAAGGTGACAATTTAAAGTATCGGTGCAGCAGCGACCTAGATACGTTGTGTAAAAACAAGGCTACGCACAGATGCATGAATGCACATGAAAGACAACTGTGAAACAACTAGTTTGAATAATAAAGGAGTGAACTCGTGAGGTCAGAAGCTTTTTTTATGCAGTCAATGACAGCGAAAATCTGCTTGGTGGACAATTGCATTCAAGTTAGAGAGCGAACGCTAAAGTTTTAAAGACACTGCACTCCTGGCCATGGTCATTGGTTTATTCACATAACTTGTCTGTGGTTTATTGCATCGATACTACGTATATTGAAAGCTTGGGATAACAAATTACAGGATTCTCTTAAGTGACAAGGCATATTTCAGAAATATTTTTTTTTTTAGATACGAGACCCTGCAGATCAAAATGTTAAGGAATGACTTTCTTACAGGCGTAATTATATGTGATAGTACCTCAGAATATATTGTGGTCTGGGGCTACTACGTAAATGCATTGAAACGATAGTCTCATAATTATACCGTCTGACACTACTTAGGGAGCGTTCAGTTTTTATGGCTGGGGTGGGACGGCAAGTTTTTTTGGTGTGTTTCCGAAAAATACTGACCATATAAGCCCTCGAAACAACACCCCATCCAACAAATGGGAAACAAATTACGATGACCCTCTCCTCTCCCCAATCCTTTGGAGACACAAAACACACCAATCTTGATCGTATTCTCCATGGTAACGTATGATACACACTGATATAGTACATTCATTAAAGTAACATCGACTATCGACGTCCTAGTCCCATAAGAGAATTCAATATACAAATAGATGTGGCCTTTGTAAGGAGAAATCTGAAATCTCACATTTAGTTCTACCCATATACCATCTATGCTCTAACCTATACTTGGAGATACTAAGCCAGTAGGGTTTCCCCTTCAATCTTGACTTGGGCATTGATGTATTATAGTTACTAATACAACCATGGGGGGGGGGGGGGAGAGAGACGTACATCATCATGATGGCTGGTGGTGATGAGAATGTGGGAATGGCCTTGCTGCTAGGCATATTTGAATATACAATGTATGCATACATACACACATACATACATACATATACGTACATGTACGTACGTACACACATACAACATACACACATAAATACATACATACATACATACAATACATACATATTACATACATACATATGTATGTACGTACATACGTATAGACACATACATACATGCATACATACATACATACATACATACATAATACACATATACCCATAAATACATACATATTACACACACACACATGTATACACACACACACACACACACACACACACACACACACACACGTATACAAGAGAATTACATCCAAACTATAAAAGTACTTGTTCATGGAGGACACCTAGAACATAAGGTATTCAAGAATATATAAAGCAATGACAGAATTTTCCAACATATTTTTTAATATTTAATACAGTTCTAAAAAGTAATACATAACATGAAAAACCTCATACTCAAAACAGAAATTCTGTAGACATTCATTTTACATACAAAGACTCAAGACAGAATTACATACAACAAACATTTCAAGGGAGTAGATAGGACACTTCGTGAGTATAAAACTGCATAGTTCGTTGTCTGGACATATGTAGGGAATTAATGCCCAAACTCTTTGTTTGAAATACAGGTGATCAAAAATTTATAGTCATTTTTATATTTACAGAGATTTATAATTCAATGTTATTTATATTATCTTTACAGTTGCATTCATATTTACTGCCTATTTGGTTAAAGTTTAAATACTACACAGTGTTAACATATACCACAAGTTTGAAAAAGATGAACTTAAATAATGTTAACTCTGCTAAAAAGTTAGCCCAAATTAGTCAGTTTGTTTGAAATGTTTGTAAATTATTTATGCTATATTAGTTTGAATTATTAACACTAATAACTTGGTTACACCAAATAATATTAACTTATTGCTTATTCTATACCTTATGTTATCGATATATCTTATTGATTTTAATTTCTGTAAAGAAACATAATGGAGTTGTGATCACAGCAACTGAAAGGTAATCCATTTCTAAACACCACTTGATATCTCAAATTCTATTTAGTAGGTGTAAAGAAATTTGTTGAGGAATTGTCAAGCGATTTGTAAATTATCATGAATTGCACTATTTCATTTCCAAATACGCTGAACTAATAATATGGTGTGAAAATTTTAATTGATTTTGAAACAAGAGTTGCAAAGAGATATTTGATGTTTACTATAGTCCGGACAGGGTCAGTGTTAGAAGTGACACAAACTATCTCACAACAAAATCTCAAGAAACAGCATATAATCATCCATTCTTATGATGTTCTGATAATATGAAATATTTGATTTTGAAGCAGGAGTTGTGATAAATTATCAGATGTTTCCTATAGTCCGGACAGGGTTGATGTCTGTTGGAATACTTAAACAACCTTCAAACAAAATTCTTCTAATATAAATTGAGCAAGTTACATCTAAAACCTATTTTATGGTCTGATGATAATATATTACAATTGTTTTTGGAATGAGCTGTGAAAGGATGTGCCATGCTTCCAACAGTTTGGACAGGATCAATAATACAAAAGAATGTAATCTCCAACGTAAGCTCAAAAATATGAAAGCAAGTTGACTTAACACCCATTCTGATGATCTTGTAATAATGTAACATAATTTGAAAGTGAAATGAGTTGTGAAAAGATATGAAATCTTTTCAATAGTCTGAACAGGATCGGTATGAGAAGCAATACACAAGCAGTTGCCATGGAAATGCTTTAAAAACACATTTGGTAAGATCATTAAACCTTCATTATGGTGGTCTTGTACTAATATAACATTTTACACTCAGAAATGTTGTGAAAAAAAATCACACTTTTCCTTTCGTATGGGACAGGGTCAGTATCTGTAATTTCAACAATTTTCTGAAAATAGCTCCAAAAAGAGAAACAAGACATATCTATCTTGAGGAGTTTATAATAACATAAAATGACTGATTTTGAAATGAGTTGTGGAAATACATATAATGTTCCTATAGTTCCTATTGGTACAATCTCCCCCAAAAATCTAAAATAAGAAAATAAATTGACTAAACATCCATTTTGATAATAATAATAATAATAATACATTCTTGTACCATGACCAAGAAGAAATAAGAACCATTAGTCGTGGTATAAGAACCTATTATAAGTATGTTTTACCATCCTGATGAACGTGTTTAAGGATATCTATTATGATGATTTTTATAATATTACAACCCATTCAAATGTTGCATAACTTGGTACTTAATAACTGAAAAAACCAAATGTCTGGTATCTCTTGAAGAGTCCTATATCATGTCTCAATGAAAACAAAATTTGAGGTAAAATATACTGCATAATGTAGCTTAAAAGATTTCAATTATAATATTCCAAAGGAAACTGGTCATTATAAGCACCAATATCTGTATGATTTGGGCATTTCCATTTTTGAACAAACCTTAAATGTTAACAAATTTCTTATTCTTTTCTATTCTGTATGGCATGCTGTGTCATAGCGCCCTCATGCATCAGCCAATGCGTTTCACCAGAGATCGAGACTGTTGAGGGCACAGTGACACTACGTATCTCATGGTCTAATCCTTTCCTGTTCTGCTTTCATTTCATCTGTTTTATATGCATCGTTTTATGAAACAAGTCTTCATAGAAGACATGTCCCTGACTAGTTTGATGTATGGCAAAGTTATTGTGCAAATTTCAACCAATATGAAATCAAGGTCAAGGTCAAAGTCTGCATATTACGTGTATCTCTAACAATGTGGGTGTACACACATTAAGTGTAGTCTCATGGTATAAAACTTCCAGTTATCGAACAATTTACTGTTTGACCTTGATCATGAAGGTCAAAGCTTTAGTGTCCAGCTGAAAGATTGGCCCTACAACTATAGGTGTAGACGCTTGAATGGTGGGCTAATAACTTCGATTTAGAGTTCTTTTGGTGTGAATAAGTAGCTTGGAGGAGGGAGAATAACTCATAATCACCCCCCCCCCCAAAAAAAACAAAACAAAACAAAAAACAAAAACAAAAACAAAAAAAACAAAAAAAAAAAAAAACAAAAAAAAAAACTTTCACTCAAGTGGTGTCAGTTTACTGTATGTTATGAACTTCACAGAAGCCATGTATTCTAAGAAACAGGTCTGTAAAAATTCATCTGCTCAAACAAACACTACTAGCACAAGTTGGAAATAAATGATGCACAAAATATGGAAATATCCTGACCTGAGTTGACCTATGACTGTATAGGTATGATTAAAATAAAATATTTTTCCTCAACTTACATAGTATATTAACTGGTTGAACATCAAGCTTGAAGTGTATCATTACCCAAAACTCACCATGTATAAATATTCAAAGGTGGCTGATATGATCAGGTGGGTGGTAAACATGGCCATTTTTATTCTACAATGAAGGATTCATTGCTAGATAAACACCAGAAGTTTGTATAACTTGACAAATATGTGATTCAAAAATACAGTTAGTCATGAACAACCTTGAAACTTTGAAATTTCTCTGAATTATGTTTTGAAGCGAAGTTCCATTCTCCATTAGAGAAGAAATGTTCAGTTCACCATCACATGTTGAGGAGCATATAAGTAAGTCTTGTGTTTGTGGGTTGCTGTGTTTTTCCTGCGTTTCACAGTCCACTGATATGCAATCATATGTTCAATTTTTGTTACCTTGAAGTGCATAGACCAGCCAGCTAATTGTCTTTTTGACTGTCCTGTTCAAGCAATATTTTCTCCCTATTTGACAATATCCTGTAAACTTTTCATGTTTAGGAACTTTGACATCTTTGAATTTGATAAGCCAGCAATAACATGAAGTTCAGTCAGAGTTTCTTAAAGACCATCATATCATCTCTTTGAATGAGTTGAAATTTATCTCCAAGTTGATAATCCTAACAGATCAGCTGGTCATTAACATTAAGTGCAGTCAGTAATATTAGAGACAGGGTTTCTTGAAGACCATAATATTTTCATTCTGTACATTTTCAAATTTTTCTCCATGCTCTCATTCCTGTTAGACCAGCTGGTCATTACATTAAGGCCAGACAGTATATTACTCCAACTTTGAATTCTTCTGTACAACTTAGTGTCCTTACAGTCACTTCTCCGCACTGGTCACAATCACAGTTTAGAGTGCAATTCCATGATACTCCTCATTTGCTGATTGTCACTCAAATATCACAGACCTGCTGCATATATAATCATTTAAGCCATCCCATAATTTCAGTGGTACACAGTTCCACCTTTGTCCAACTACAATGTAGCCAATAAGGTGCTGAGCCCTCATGTATTTCTTAGCTTCCCCTGATACAATGAACAGTTCCAAGTTTTTTCCCAATACAGGGTAATTATCAGGGGTGCCAAGTCTTCTCAAGAGCGTCTTTGCATCCTCGGACAAAACACATTATACACATCTTCCTTCATCAATTACTCTTTAAATAGTATCAACCTTCCATTTCAGTCACTTCAATTTCTTAACACCACATTCCCAATTCTTTAGTAGGCATCTGTACAGGGCTGAAGACCCTAAAACAAGACACACTCTGGCGGAAAATTCTCACACTATAGCACTTCATTGGGGTGGTGGTGACTGGTGCCTTATTGATGTGTATGGCCAAAAGAGTTCCGTTATTGAGGTCCATGAGACAGGGATTGAGTTCCTTCTGTCACATGATTCTAAAGGTAATATTGTAAATAGTAAACTGAATAGTGCAGCAACAAAGACAAGGGTAGCGACTGTAATTCTCAGTATTTTAGTTGTCTTGTCCCATTCTCTTGACCATAGCCATGTTTTATGTTCTTCCTCTTCTTCCCTACAGCAAAAATACAGATACAAAGTGTCAACACAAAGAGATTGCAGTAAATGTGATGTCATCACGAGGTTATCCCATAAACCCTTGAAGGAATGATGTCATCACTAGTGGTTTTCCCATAAACCCTTGCAGAAATGATGTCATCACTAGTGGTTTTCCCATAAACCCTTGCAGGAATGATGTCATCACAAGGTTATCCCATAAACCCTTGAAGGAATGATGTCATCACTAGTGGTTTTCCCATAAACCCTTGCAGGAATGATGTCATCACTAGAGGTTTTCCCATAAACCCTTGCAGGAATGATGTCATCACGAGAGGTTTTCCCATAAACCCTTGCAGGAAACACCAAAAAGAATACCAAAAATAGTCAAGTGTCAAGTGCAGGAGTGCTTCTTTACAAGTATAGTAAAGGCAGAAATAAGTCTGACTAGACTTTTCCTCCAGACAAGTTGTTTTGTATATACTTACTGTTCATTTTCTAGTTCTTGGTCAGCACTGTCCATTAGTTCCTCTAAGTTATCACAAAATACTTTTTGTTGTTCTCTAAGGTCATCAAGATCTCTAGATACTTGTGTTCTTGCACCTTGTTCAAAACTGTAACACAACAATTATATTGTGTTATTAGAGATCTTACGAAAACGTGTAATGAACATTATACCCTTCACAAGCCAAGTTATTACCTCTTAACAGAAAATATGGATTATATATCCTGGTAGTTTTACATCATGACAACTTATGTCTACATCTCTGGTTCTGTGGTGTTCGCAATACGAGTCAAAACATTCCAAATTGTCATTGTTTTTCCAAATTTTTCATAAATTATGCTTGAGGTAATATCATTATATTATTCCGAAAGATTACAGTGACATATGGGGCCTTGTCACTACTTGTCTAGTGACTTGTATTGACAAGGCCCCTTAGGTCATTCATATTTTATTTTCCATGGTTGAATGAAGAAAAATATTGTGGAATAATAACTATACTTATGTAATCCACGGAAGACAGTTGGTGAAATTATAGATGCATACAAAACATACATCATATATTAGGTAGTTCAAAAGAAAATTCACAGTAACTTCATGAAGCCTGGAAATTGTGTCCAAGAAATCACACTACAGAGCTAGCCTTTATTACAATTTGGAATATCATCCTGGCCACATATTTATTTCTCCTATAGCTATTATATGTACTAAAACTGACATACAAGAATACCGTTATTTATGTTATTTTTTCACTTACCCTTTTTGGAAAACCTCTTCTTCTTTTACAGCTGTATCTACTTTTTTGTCAGCAGTTGGTGATGTTTGTCCACTTCTGACCATACTAGCTGCAGCTCCTAGACTCAGTCTGGGTCTTGGTGTAGTGGGTGTGTTTGGTGTAGATGAACTAAATATGAAATATGAAATGTATATCATTAGAACATAGCAAGTCTTTCTGATCACACTCAGTCTGGGTCTTGGTGTAGTGACATTGGAGAGTAATAACACACACATTACAAGCCAGTTACTCTGACCATCATGGCACCGAGGCTCACAGAAGTTGTGATGATATACAACTGCTTACATCAGACCGTTGACAGACAAAACCTGTTACAAACAGGGAAAGTAAACAACTGAATTGGATTAATAACACTTGGCACAGCATGTTGGAAGTACAAAGACTTGTCTTACATTTCATCATTTGATAAGAACAGTTGTATAGTCTCTTTACATAATAGTTCACATTCACAAACAAATCTCACCTCATGCACAGAGGCCATAAAACTGTTATCAAACCATGAAATATTATACAAGTCTCTGCTGCTCCAAAATGCTGTGTCAAGTGTTATTAATACAATTCATTTGTTTACTTTCCCTGTTTGTAACAGGTTCCATTCATCAACGGTCTGATGTCAGCAGTAGTACTCGGCAGTACCGTAGTACTATTCAAAAACAGAAGGATGATACCAACCTTTTAGGGATATACGTCTTGTCTTCTTCTGGAAGGCTGTTTTGTTTATCTGTCAGCGATCTGAAATCTGGAGCAGCTGAAGCTCGTCGTCCTCCCGCAAACAGACCTGATACTTTGTTTCTAAGAGCTGTAGTTGTCACTGCTTGTGCAAATCGAGCTTTGGCATCCTAAATAACAGAGTCAAGGTCAAAATTTCAATTCATATGACGTTTAATTTATGCAGCAGTTATTATTTGCATTGGTGCATACATGTTACCAGTATTTGCACTGCAGAACACACAAACATAATATTGGTGTTTGTACTGCAGTGCAATGCTGAATAGATTGTTACATACCAGTATGAAAATGAGTGTATGATTGTTCCATGTACACGGAATTACATGAAGTCACTCGACAATGTATATTTTAAGAAATGTACTGTTTCGGATAAACATAAACAGCTTGCAAGGAACTCCAGTGCTTTTGCTTGATTGTGGTAAGCAGAATGAGACAAGGTCCATGCAAAGACATACGATATAATTAGTGTCAGTAACTTATCAAAGCATAAACACCACAGTAGCCCGGATATCCCATGACTCTGTTTACTGATAGAACGCTACATGTTTTAAAAATTGAGTACGATTGTTAGCTACTACATTAGAACTTCTACAGATATAAACAAAACTGATAAAAGTGTCGTCTGACCCTACATCAGAGGCACCCAATGTTGTTCATGTATCAGTTGGATTATTGTTTTTACCTAATTTTGTTGTTGTGAGAAGTGTTTGTTTAGCTCACTTGATTCAAGCAAATGCACCGGTGTTTTTTTGCAGGTTGTATATATAACATTACCCCATGATGTGCCACTGTGGGTACTCACAGTAAAATTGTAAACAAATTTGAATCTATAAATATCATTTACATATCACACTTCATGTGCATGGATATCACTAACTGACCAGCACTCATACATGTTTGGTGAGAACCCTGCATATGTAAAACACAGATAGATACTATAGTCATATGCGTTTGGTACTAGATTTATTTTTGCTGAATGTCCACAAAGGTTTTTCTGTTGATAAAAGTTCCGCTAATATGCTTTGCAAGTTGTCACATTTGTAGATTTATCTGTTATGATGTGTCAACATAAAATATATATCTAATAATGCACAAGATATTATTTATAATACAACGGTTACCACATGCTGGCAAGTTAAAATATTACAGAGTATAAGACAACAGATAGTTTTTGGGTATATCAATAATATGATTTAAAATGAAAATCTCTACCCTCGAATGATTTTTTTGATGAACAGCCCACTGTAGTACTAGTACACCTATGATGATGCTGACGATATGTCAGCGAAAGTTTGGGAATCGCTTCCAAATGGAATTTTTTTTTGACTCTCAGTGGAAATTTTCATTGCATACAATGAACTCAGAGTGCATGAACATTCATTCTCGTAATATTATGATAATATGATATCATATTTTTCATCTTCAGAGATAAAATACACCAAATAGACACGAGAACAAGTTGAACTACCTGAATAGATATACTACAGCTATGGCGCTGTTTTTATAACCATAGTTTAACTAGAGTAAAGTACACTGTACTGTAGTGATACCAGTTGTTATGCTATATGCAACATTGCATCATTGTCCCGATCAGTACAGTTAATCACAGTATAGTACAATACAGTATAATACAGTACAGTATAGTACAGTACAGTTAAGTACAGCACAGTACAGCACAGCACAGCACAGTAAAGTATGGTACACTACAGTACAGCACGGTACAGTACAGCACATTACATTACAGTTGGATACAGTACCATAAAGTACCATTACATTACATTGTTACATTACAGTACAGTACACTAAAATGCAGTATACTACAGTGCAGTACTGTACATTACATTACATTACATTATATTACATTACAATACAGTACCATACACAGTACAGTACAATGCAGTACAGTACAGCACAGAACAGTACAGTGCAATGCAATACGGTACAGTACAGTAAAATGCAATACAGTACAGTACAGTACAACATACTGGCATGATAACTGCACTACAGTGCTAGTCTGTACTACACTACACCACATTACATCTAAAAAAGACAGAAAAGAAAGTTTACCAAAGAAATAAAATTACAAAGACGTTAATTTAAAGATTATTAATTGAAATAAATAGTAAGACACTATCTGCAAGACATCCAGTAAGTACACAACAGATATAAATAGTGATTTAATATAAAATTACAAAGAACAAAAAATAATATAAACTAATTATCACCTCATCAAAGCTAAGAGAAGGCTGCAATGAGTCAAGCCTACTGCGACTAGAACTGCCAGGTAAGGGCTATGTTAGAGGTTAAAATCAACGAGAGTTAGTAAAGCGTGCAAACAAAAAATACAAGATTTATTTGTTCTTATACATAAAATTAAAGACTTTGGTAGATGAATCGTGAAAAGTCCATTTTGTACCGCTGACAGCAACTACTAGGCAATCAAATATTATATCTCAAATACTATATTTACAAGATAGGTAGATTTGGAATATACTGCAATGTGCCATAAAAAGGCTAGCGCCATCTAGTGGCAGCAATCAGAGAACAAAGATACGCGATCAAGTTAAAAAGCATTTGGGTAATGCTTTCGCATTTCTGGTTGTGTGAAATTGATTTCGAATAATTTTCAGAATGGTACAATGAAGGGTGTCGCTGTCCAAGAGGTGAACAAGAATGTAACGATAATTTACTGATGTTACTTTATACGGCATAGCGTTCTATTTTTTCAGTACACAGATATTCATCGGGCACATGGCCCACAATTATCTTGGCCACGCCTTTTGTCAAAGAATTGTGATTTGAAACGTCACAGATTATACTGATTGGTAAGAACTCTATTATTTGTTAATTTTGCACTCTGAAGGACTTTAAATGAGACTGTCTTCCAAAGTCTTATTTATGACAAAAGCTTAGAATACATCAAAGATATTACAATTCCACAAAATACAGGTTTATACATTTACAATATTTTTAGAAGTCCTTTAAAACAAACTATTTAGAATCAAGACAACGTAAGAACAGTAACTTTGGACATACACAACAAATACTTAGGACATAAAAATATGATAAATATCATATATAAACTACTATAATGAGGGTAAGGAACAAATTTGCATGCACACATGACATCATGGCTCAAAGGTCATGGAGGTCAAGGGACTCAGGTAGAGGTCATGGGTCAGATAGAAGACGTGGAGGTTGGCTAGAAGTCTTTGAGGTCAGATAGAGGTTGTGGGGACAGCTAGCAGTCTTTGGGGTCAATTGAGGGCATGGATGTCAGATACATGTTGTAGGGTCAGCTAGAGGTCAGATTGAGGTTGTGAGAGATGGCTAGAGGTCTTTGAGGTCAGATATTATAGGTCACATAAATATGTGGGGGTCGGCTAGAGGTCAGATTGAGGTTGTGAGAGATGGCTAGAGGTCTTTGAGGTCAGATATAGGTTACAGAGGTCACATAAATGTGTGGGGGTCGGCTAGAGGTCAGATTGAGGTTGTGAGAGATGGCTAGATGTATTTGAGGTCAGATATTATAGGTCAAAGAGGTCACATAAATGTGTGGGGGTCAGCTAGAGGTTGTGCAGTAAGATAGAAGTTGTGGAGGTCCAGCTAGAAGTCTTAGAGGTCAGACACTGAGGTTGGGGGTGCAGATAGGTTTGTTAGTTTGTTTAGATCTCACCTCCTCTGTATTAGTTGGTTGATGTCTAGGATAGCTGGCTGATCTAGGTGTTAGCATGGAGGATGATACATCAATGCTTTGACTAGCCATGAGAGGTGGCCGTTTGTTCCGATACTGAATCAACGGTGAAAGTAGAAATTGACTTGTTTATCATGGTGAAAGTAGAAATTGACTTGTTTATCATGGTGAAAGTAGAAATTGACTTGTTTATCATGGTGAAAGTAGAAATTGGTCAAGGACTTGTTTAATAATGTATGTAGTTACTTACTAAATACATTTGCCAAAATTTGCCAAAGAGTTACAAGAGGAAAATGAAGATTTTTGTTCAAATACTTGCAATCGTAAAATCAATAAAGGCATTCTTTTTATACATTCTCAAGTCAATTGTATGGAGAACTTTTAATAGTTATAATTATGTATTTCATATAAAGGAAACATGGTGGTGAAATTCTCACCTCTGACATAGTAACAGGTAAATTGATTGATTGTGATAATGGATCTATACTCATTGTTGATCTCATTGCAGGACGACATGATGATGATGATGATGACAACTACAATACGGTGAAAACACATAATGTTAGTATGTTAGTATGTTAGTAGACAATTGTTATGGTAATTACAACATGATGAAAACACTGTTAGTATGTGAATAGTCTGTTGTTATGAAAACTACAAATTCTGTTAAACACAATATTAGCATGTTACTATGGTTACCGTATATACATTTTGTTATATTTACAACACTGAAAATATACAATATTAGTATAATGGTTATATCTAACAATATATGATGGAAACAAAATAAGAGTGTGTTAGTATAGATGTGTACAAGCTATGCTTAGTATTATGGGTATATCTACTGATATGATAGCTACCATTTGAAATGACAACAGGAATCACTCACAACGCATCACCATTCTGGTGATATCAGTCACACACGCACACGCACACACACACGCACACACATATATATATATACATGCACATACATGCACACAAACACATACACAAACACACACACACATATATACACATACATGCACACAAATACATACAAACACACACACACATACATACAGACACACATACACGTAAACCCCCCCCCCCCCCACACACACACACAGAGTAACAAATTGAAATAGATGAAGCTACAGAACACATAATTATCAATACTAAATGTTCATCTAAATGAAACATGAAAAACAGATTAACAACAATGATAACTATAATATAATATGATGAGAATATAAAATATTTGGCTGTTTTAATACTTGACAGATATATTCAAATGAAAATGATAATAAAATGTATGATAGGTATATGGAACTGAATGAATTTATTGTAAACTATCACTGATCACAGCAATGGATTTATCTTTTACTGCATTTACTTTTCAGTTTTAAAAGTAAGAATGATTTTGAAGTTTGTAGACGCGTTGAGGTCAGCGATGCTTCACCTCCTCATAACGTGACAAGTTAGCATGAACTATTGTTGTATTGTGCCCAAAAAGACCTTGTGAATATTTAATAACTTTGTGACCATAAATATTTTGACAAGACTTTATGATTCGACCTTTTAGCCATGATACCATGCTGCTTTGCTGTAAATTAGATATACACATACACAAACACACATACATGCAGAAAAGTTTGACTGTAAATCTACACATTAACTTGTTTTCTCCAGTAAATACACCATATTCCAGTTATTGAAAAACAAAAGATTGTGTGATTTGGTCATTGAGGGCGCTGTCCAGAGTAAGTTTTCTATTGGAAAGTAAGAACTGGAGTTGTTCATTGCTGAATATACATGTAGTCAAGTGTTCTTTTTCACCCATGTTTTCTCTAAGGTGAGTGACAATACATGATACTACCTCTTTTGAACTGCAATGTGGGTAATTGGAATATGGTATACACTGAATGTGGTAAAGGTCTACATTGCACAAAAGTTATATTATAGATGTGAAAAATTTGTTTTTAATCCATGTTGACGTATTATTTACAATCTTCCTCATATACTGATCACAGAGTTAATTAACATGACATTCCTGATATAAAGGATGGACAGCTTGTGTGGAATGGGAAGGTTTGAGTTGGGGGCTGTGTTGAATGAAGTGGTGTGAAATACTGGAAAGTGGTTGAATGCTAATATTGGAGGTGGAGCTGAGTTGAGTAGACTTGTCTGATCATGTTGGACCAAGTCAAATGGAATGTTGGGAAATAAAGGATCTAGGACAGATGGGTGGAAGTGGGTGATCTAGGACAGATGGGTGGAAGCGGATGATCTAGGACAGATGGGTGGAAGTGGGTGATTTAGGACAGATGGGTGGAAGCGGATGTTTTGTGTTGGGGGCTGACTTGAATGGAGTGTTGTGAAATATGGAATGTCCATGTAATGGAAAGGGGTTGCATTGATAGGTTGGGTTGGGGTTAAGTTGAATGAAGTACATTTGGTAGAATAAATCTGGGAACTGGACAAGTAGAATGGGTGTTTTGACATAATGTGGAAAGGCTCTGAAGTGGAACATAACAAAAATGGTGGCCAGAAATGAAGTGAAGAGATGAGTGAAAGAGATACCAGCCACCATGATAGCATAAGTTTCACTTTCTGTGAAGGAGTCTTATTTTTCAAACAAACCAAAATTAAGTATTGAGGAAAAGATCTGCTGAGACACCATGAAAGCATAAGTTTTACTTACTGATACAGAAGAAGTTGTATTTGCCGATCCACCAAAGCCAAGGAAAGTAGCAACAGAAGCACGTCGTCTTGACCCCTACACCAGTAGCAAATAAAAGATACAGCCACCAAGATAATAACAGGCAGAGAAGAGATAGCAAATTACTTAACATGAAAATGACAGCAAGCATTTAATTATAGATATTTGTTCACAGCTAGCTTCAATCAGAGTGTGTCAAAATGTTTGCATGCTGAGAGTGCATGTGATGGTCTCAGATTGTCTAGTCTAGAGGTTATCTGTGGCTTCAAATCTCGTTTCATGTCTAGCTCAACGAGGTCCTGAGATGCCACTTCAAATTCAAACAAAGCTACCCACACAGTTGTGAACATCATCTGCATGAACAACACTTGGTTCATGAGTTCTTGTGGAGCTGGACAGGATGAAGAGAGATCTTAAGCTTCAAAACCGTGGGTAGTATCTAGACTACAGATTGCAATATACGTTAAAGGTCCAGTAAAAATGTCACTCAATTTTTGTCCACATCCTTGATTTACTGAAGTATCAGTAGACTTACTGAAATGATTGAGGTGCGAAATTAGTTAATGATTCAAGCCATTTTTTAATGTATTGCCGAGTATACCAGGTATGATATCGTGAGTGTAAGTAGCTATAGACAGTTTAAGCTATACATGTTTCCGAAATACTGCGAAAGATGGTGTTCATCACATGTCAAGGGAAAGACATCAGCTGTGGTATATCATGACATATATCTTGTAAATTATCTTCATTGACTTCTTCTCTAGATAACTTAGGTCTTCTGGACTCGGAAAAACAGTTTCTAGGAACACATAGTAACCATGCTGTAACAAACTCTTATGCAACACTTGTGTCTATGATGATGTCGAGGTCAGCATAAAAAAGTTTTGACTTTGTTTGTCAGACCAGGAAGACTTCATACAATCCAATCATAATAGCACAACCACAAATTATTATCTGTGAGTAGCGTATCATAGCAGTACTATCAAAGCAAGTTTGACAAAGTTTGTTAATCGGAAAAAGTTAGAATTTTAAGGATGAGGAGAGACCATTTAACTAGAGGTTGGACCAATAGATAATCCTCCAGTCAAATGGTCTATATAAGATATCTAGCTATAGTCCTACCTTGCCAACAGCCACAGACATAGATCGTTTGTTGAGTCGACTATCAAGATCTGTAAAAGATCAATAATAAACACATCTTAATAACTTTTAAAATATGATCTTGTTGAACTCTTCAAGATGAATACAACATATATTGTAAACATAAATATTTTCACTGCTAGAATAGTTGATGATTTTACAGTCTTCAGCTAGTTCTCAAAGACTAAGTGTCAAATTGGTACATTGTGTTCATATATATGAAGACATTTTAGTCACTACTTAGTTTCACGTTTTTGTTTTTAAATTGAAATAGGCGAAAATAAGTCTTTATAGCAAAAATTTCCAGGTCTACAGTTTTTGAAAACTTTTTAACCATGTGAAATTCTTTCAAGTATTTCACCATCAAATTATAGTTTATAAACTCAAAGTCACTTCAAGTTCAACAGACTTAAGTCACAATGTGCCTGATTTCCTAGAACATCAAAGTTGTTCAAATTTCTCCAAAGTTTACAATTTTTATTACCAAGGTATACTCTACTTTAATTCATCCATCAACTTTAGGGACAATCGCACAATGTCACACAATCTCAATAAACGAACTTTGTTTGTTTAGGACAAAATTCCCTTCCCCTCCCCCTAAACAAACATTCACCACAAGTGCAACATCGACACATTTATATATGATGTAAACCATGATGAAAATTGTTGCGGTTACACCACTATGATCGATACAATGTAAAAAAAATGACGGTAAACACATTAAAATACTACCGAAAACACAGCACTGTGTATCACATTAGAAGTAAATTTTAATCAACTTTAATATGAACATCTCAGTAGTAAATACAGAACATGTTATCGTTGAAGGCGAGAAAGTTTTCAAAATTTGGTTAGAAGTGCGAAAATGAAGTTCAACAATTGCATTGATGCCAGACCCCCTCCCCCTAAATGAATGAAGTTCAGTTATTGAGCTTGTGTGACATTGTGTATCATCCATTATCAAAAATTAACTTTGACTTTGACTTACCATCTCCTGTAGATGTCCGTAGAAGTCTGTTTTCTGTCAGTAATTTTCTAGAAGAATAAAACATGAGTATTTGAGTCAAAACTGTAAATACCATCATCATTAATGCTTTTTGATTTGTCATTCCAGACTAACTATATTTTAAAATATCAATATTGCTGGTTAATTGACTTGAATAACATTTTGACAGAAATATCATATTTGATTCACTAATAAATCACTGATATGATGATAAAGTTTCATCAATGTATAATACATTATAGTAGCTTAGTCTCGTTGAAAGAAAACAGCGCCCTCAATCTCACCAAAATGTAAGTTTTCAGTTAACTCCACCCCAGACAGTCAGAGCTGATGGGAAACAGCGCCCTCAATGATGTTGCATGAGACTGAAAAGACACCTCCAGTCTTAGCAAAAAGGCAAACAGTGCCCTTCACATAGTCTTGCATGTGTACAATTTTGCCGATGATGAAGGCAAACTTTCAACACTGTACAACATTACATCTATCAATTAATAAACCTGAGAAACTGTAGTAAACTACGGTGCTACTACTTACTTAGTATCTTCCAGCTCTGCATGCTCTCGTTCATAAAGTCTTCGTAAGTTTTCAACATGGTTTATCATAACTTCTACAGCATGGTTCATTCGTCCCTCCTATGACAAAGTACAGAAAGTGAACGTCAATCAGTTCCCCACACATCACCAAAATACATATTGCTATATATATCAGGGGTCTCAAACCTAACCCATTTCTATCTTGGTGACCCACACTTTCTCTTCCTTACCACCTCAGCATAGTTTAAATATTTAATATGGAATCCCAGATGGTGACTGACAGTGGTTGTGGACTCTCTGCTCAGTGGTTGAAAACAATTATAATCTTTATTATCAACATCTCTCTCTATATATTTTGTAGTCATCTTGTAATAGAATTATAAAATATAAGAGGTACTGTTGTGGCTCAGGCAGGCTATGTTTGATTCCAAGCATGTGTATATGTATATGTGTGTGTGTGCGTGTTTGTATACTTGCATGTATGCATGTGTGTAATGTACATCTGTACGTGTATGTATGTATGTATGTATGTATGTATGTATGTATGTATGTATGTATGTATGTGTGTATGTCTATGTATGTATGTGTGTGTGTGTGTGTGTGTGTGTGTGTGTGTGTGTGTGTGTGTGTGTGTGTGTGTGTGTGTGTGTGTGTTGTGTGTATCACTCACTCTTCAAATCAGTTTTCAGATAGCAGACAAGAATCAGTCCACAGACTTGCCTATACTGGCTTGACAGGTGAATAGCATTTTGAGGCCAGATAGCCAAGTCTGTTGGCTACATACAAGTACTAACCTGTTGTACAGCACCGTGTACTTCAGCTTTACTTGACAGTCTAGTAGCTGTTTGCTGGATTATATCTACATGGTGTTTTAGTTTGTCTAGTACATCTTTAGTTTCTACATCCACACAGATAGGATTCAAAGCCTATAAATATACAACACAGTAAAAACTCTTGAAATTATTGCTTTTACTTTTTTACAACTCAAAATATTCAACAGCATGGGATATCAAGTAAATTACAAAGGCTACAATGTACCTGTAGGACTACATTTTACTTTTAAGCTTCTGCAACCTTGTTGGGATCCTTATATCAGTTTTGAGTGGTTTTTCTAGTACTTATAAACAGACTAGCTATAACTTGGGTATTATTTTTTTCGATCAGACAACCAACAATATATTCACTGAAAATTGTTAAAATACCAATAATTAGACATTGTACATGTTAATTAGAGGTCTATTTTATCTATAAGTAGTATAGTAATAAGTTGAAATTGTGATTCACTGGGGTGCTGATTTTTGGGTGCGGACCCAAAAATAAATTTTGTCTATATTTCACCATACTATGTGTACTGCTACACAAATATGTTTAAACACATGTAATTCAATACTGTTCAGTCTACAATATTACAATTAAGTCATTTTAATATAACAAACCCGTTTAATAAAAAAAAACTCCAGTGACTGAAATGTTCACCTAAAAGAAATTGCCACGCTTCAAATGTTTCAATATAAGGATACTTTTCACTCAATAACTTTAAAAGTACAGTTTCTTTTTGCATAAATCGTTGAATATCACCATATTTGTGCATCATATTTTACACGAGAAATGAAAGTGTTTCTAACCACTAAGATTACTAAGAAATGACAGTATTTCTTACCACCAAGGCTTCTTTGAGTTGATTGACTTCTCTGTAGACATTGTCTTCAGCTAAATCTCGTTGTCTGTGTTGTAATTCTAGTCTCTTCTCCAGAGTAAACTTATCTGTCTTGAAGGCCAAGGCCAATGCCTGGAACTTAGACTCTACCTCTTGGTCACTTAGACTACCAGGACTGTAGGGGATAAAGAAAAACAGAAGTATCGTTTGGTATTTGTATTACTGAGTGTTGGTACTGTCAATGGGTATTATGGAGAAACAGATATGTATACTTGTAATGTTTACATTCTGTTTGTATTAATTCATCCATCATTTCAAACATACATCCTCAGCAACATGCCAACACACCATGAAATCATCTGACTGACCAACCAACTGCAACTAACCAACCACCCATTTATTTGATCACCCATTCATCCACCCACCTTCCATCCATCTATCCATCCATCCATCCATCCATCAATCAACCAACCCATCCATCCGTCTGTCCATTACCAACTAACCAACCAACCAACCAACCAACCAACCAACCAACCCATCCATCCATCCATCCATCCAACCAACCAACCAACCTGTCCTTCCATCCATCCATGAATTAACCCATCCATCCCTCCTAACCCCTCCCATCCATCCATCTACCCACCCATCCATCCATCCATCCATCCATCCATCCATCAATCAACCCATCTGTCCGTCCATCCATCCATCTACCCACCCACCCACCCATCCATCCATCTGTCCGTCCATCCATCCATCCACCCACCCCATCCATCCCAACCCTTCCCCTCCCACCCATACCTAGTATAATCCATCCATCCATCCACCTACCACCCCATATACACATATCTGGTGATTATGACAGAAAATGATGATTTACTATTTCCTGTATTACTATTTCAGACTATACTAAACACTATACTCATTGTAAGAATGGTATATATGACATACTAAGTGCCTAATTTCATTTTAATTGTATGGTTGTCAAGTACTTAGTCTAATCTCTACAGCTGCATCATTCTCAGTGTTCATGGCAACCGTATCATTACCGTTACCCACGACAACAAATGAACAGTATACTGCAATACCATGTAAAGGGATTTTGTGTTAAAATGAGGAAGTATCCACAATTTAAACACGTTTTTTAAGTCATCATAATAGTTATTAATTATTAAAATAATATGAACTGACAAAGTTTCCATCACACATGAGATAAACAATAAAAAAAGCTTTTCAGTTCAATCAATCAATCAATCAATCAATCAATCAATCAATCAATCAATCAGAGAATTCATAAAGCGTCAGTTGCCACTACAATGTAGAGTTCAGAGGCACTGTACAGTTACTGTGTTGTACTGTACTATTACTGTAATGTAATGTGTACTGCACTGTACAGTACTCAGTATTGTACTGCACTACACTGTACTATGAACCTCTAACAAACTATGAATGAGATAGTTTGTCAGGGGAATCAAAGAAGCCATTTATATGAGAACATCACAACCATTACTAAACAGAGACATGGGCTGATACACTTTACCTCCTTGTCTGGGACAATATTTTGAAGTCACACATGCATAACGTAAACAACAAGTGGCTTCATATCCCTGCAGAAGACCTAATGACACAGGTTGCAAGCTACAATAGCATTTATCAAAGTATTTTAGTGCAGTACAAAGTTTGAATTTACTCTTGAAGAAAAAAACAGTAGATGACATGACAGTGGTAGTAAACCATAGTCAACAACACCCCTTCTCCCCCTCTCCACCACTGAGTTGAGATATATTGGTAATGCAATGAAAATCATTGTCATCTCTGAAGTGTCACAAAGATAGTAAATAACATCTTGTAACTGGCAAATAAAAAAGACTGGAGATGTTATGACTTTTAAGGACAATGGTGGCAAAATAAACAATGCCTACACCCCTCCCTTTCGACCCACAATGAGTGGAGATATTGACAATACAATAACAGCATTATCATCTTTCAAATGATGACACACAGATAGTAAATAAGTTACCCTTTAACAGATGACAGTGAAAAAAAAATCATGACTGTAAATTTTCCTTGCCATTCTTGTGCATCAGAGCATTCGGCCAAAAGCAATTTAAATTAGTGGTGTTGTAAACAGGACAGAGGTTTATAACCGTGATGTTTCTGCACAGGTATTTATCAGTCTCAATTATTAATGGGACTTTGTGACCGAGATATTTTCTACTGGTAGAAACAGTATTCAACCTTTGTAAGACTGCCACTCTAAGGTCAGACAGGTCATACTGAGTGGGTTGGTATCTATGCATCTTTATATCACAATATATTGTAAATCATGGTACACGGACCGAACCACTAATTTGTTTTGAGCAACCCAGTGACATCTTCTACAGGTTTAGACACGACTTATACACTGGAAGTTGTACATTAAATCACCCAACCCTTTAGGTCACAGAGTCTAATTTTTCAGTGAGTTTCAATTTATAAGTAAATTTTCTTATTTCATTTTGAACTTATATTTTAAAAGTTTTTATGGTCACCCCTTATTATTTTTCCTTGATTTTCACTAATTTATTAACAGCAAACATTTAAGATATTTATAGTCTACATGTAGGTGCTACCGTGGTTTCAAATAATCTCTTAAAAAGAGAGATTTTGAAATTTGATCCATGGATAGCACTAGACTATTTTCTTCATGACAAACACAGTATACGGATTGGATGACTCAGATCCCATACTCTACAACAATGTAATTTCATTCTAGTATCCAACATTGCTCTGAGGGCATTAATCTGGATTCCAACATGGCATCAATATCTAGGCTGTCATCGCTAACCCTAAAGAGAGATTTGAGATTCCATGAAGGATAGACTAGACTATGAGGGCATGGATGCCACGGATACCAAGTCTACGTTAAATGACCTGCTTCGAAATAAAATACCGCATGTAACTATAATGAATACGATATTTTTCCTACTACAAAATTCTGAACACTTTTAGTCTGCAAGTAGTTCCCAGAAGCCTGTTTACGATGCTAAATGACTGACTACGACTATGGCTCATGGATACAAAAGCTAATGTGTACAGAGTCGTAATCATAAACAGGTGACGTTCCCAGAGACTATAATTTGCATATTATTGTGTCTATATTATGCATCATATTTCTATACAAAATAGTTACACTTGACACATTAATGATTACATACTGTCGTGTTTTCTTTTCCACTACAAAATAAGAAATACATTTTTCAGTTTAGTGTGCAATGTAGCCTGTCATGTTTACATGTAAACAGAGACTATATTCTCAGTTTTGAAAACAAAATGCAGAATATTATAAATTTTTTCAATGTTCGCTAATGTGTGTATAATGATATCTAGAAACATTGCAGTCTACAGACTAATTTTTCATGGTTTTGTGAACAAAGTCTGTGACCTCTGACCCAGAGACTTGTGGTCTTACGATCTCAAGTAGTAGTAAAGCTACCTTTTCTGGTTTCAAAAGTAGGCCTGATCTACCTGTGGTATCAAATCATCTCCTCGAGAAAAATCTTGAGTATGATGCCACATTATGGCACTATACTATTAGAAAAGTAGGCTTGAGATATCAAAAACCACAATCTACACCTCTAGTCTGTATTAAAACTTTTTACAGGTTAATCACCTTAGGTTTATAAAGATTTATGAAATGTCACAATTAGTTTCCCGCCAAAATTAATTTTAAAAATTCTACTTTTTTCTATAACTTTTGTCAAACTTTACCTTTCTTTTAGATTATTTCCCCTCTAGAAATTAATTCTTGTTTTTTTTTCTGTAATTTTTTGTCAAAGTACAACTTTCTGGTAGACTAGACTGTTTGTGCTGTCAAGATTTGTTTACAACCACTAACTATGTACAGGTATGGAGTATCGTAATTCTCTACAATTTTCTACCACATACCGATATTATCAATAATTGATTTAACTACTTGACCTGATAGATTTGGCACATTGAGATTTTTGACAGAGTAGTACTTCTAAAATACTTCATAAACATTTTTCTGTCACTTTGTGGCAAAAATCAAATTCAGTTTAAATTAGAATCATATTCATAGTTCAAAATTTAAACATAAGTGACACCATTTTCAAACATTGCTGTACAACAAAAAGCCATAATTTTTTCCCGCCAAAATTTTTTCAACAAAATTTCTTGTTTTTCTAAAATTTATTTTCAAATTTTGAATAATTTTAGACTAGAATCATTTTTATATTTCTTTTTTATAAATTTATATCAAAATTTTGAGTATAAAATGATCAAATTTACTAAAATTTTCATGAAAGCTGACTGGAGTGTTGATTTATTGTTTCCACATGTCCAGTAGTGAAGGAGGTTACAAATAACAGGTGAAATGTGGTAGACAGTGAATTATGATCTTTATGGGTCAAACATCTGAATGAACCTAATTATCATTGAGAAATGTGTTGAGATCGATCTCTACTTGAACCTATATAAGTGTCAAAATAACCTACTATTCAAGACACTGTAAACCTAGATATTTTTGCAACTAGAAAACTTTGCATTTTTGTTGACTTCAGTTAGTTCTCAAAGACTATACTTTTACTAATTACCGTACTGCTACATTGTATTCATGTACAAGAAGGCATTTTTTGTGTTTTTGTTGTCCAGTGAAATAACAAAGTCCTTAGTGAAAATGTACAAGTTTACAGTATTTATAGACACAAGGCGACAGAAATGACACCTTATTGTATCAGTAGCCCTGAAACTTGTCTTGGTGTTACCATCTCACAGCTTCTTGAGATAGTATAAACACAAGAGTAGTCCTTTACACAAAGTAGATATATCAAATAAAACATCCCAAGGCTCTTTTACAGCAGTCTCTACAACTATTACTTATTGTACACAAAGAACTTATCACACGACTTTCCTTTCTGTTACCATATGTCTTTGACACGAAGTCTGGGTGCATTGAATCATTTTGAGATTCGATGAAGGACTAAGCACCAAGTCCAAGAGTATTGATACATGAATTCCTTCATAACAATAATAATGATTTTAGTAATTTTAATAACAGTTTATAGTTGCTGAAATTATCAATTTTTTGTACATGTTTTGATAATATCACTAAGAATTGATGTACTGGCAGTAGTTGTAAATTTTATAAATTTTTCATTTTGTGATGTTTCATTTAACATTTATCACAGAATGGTGTGAAATCAATGCTGTCCTCTTTAATGATATTAAACAGGTAACACTGCATTGTAGTCTAGTTCCTATACAGACCGTGTTGGCAAACTTCACTGGAACATGACTAGAATATAGACTATATCTAATACTGGTTTAGAGAAACTTGTAAGTCACCGATAGTGTAAGAAACAAACGAATGTCATGTCTACATATTCACATTCTTACAGTTTGTATTAGACTAAGATATTCTTAGTCTTACAGTTTGTATATATTGTGTTGTTCAGCCGAAGTCTGCATTCCAACGTGGTCTCTAAGTAAGTGTGAATGGAGGTGTAAATCGTAATGATACTATATAGGAACTAGACTATTATGTTCAGCCCTATCACTGGCTGAACGCATGGCACAAATGTTGCACATGATCTTACAGACTAAGTTCCTATGTACCAGGATCCATAGCAAACAGAGACGATTCCCCAAGACATGCTGGAGTTCTTATAGTCTAGTGCTATCTACGGCATTGAATCTCAACATCTCTCTTAATTAAGTAATCTTGTTTTTGGAGTGAAGAGATGATTTGATACCATGGATTGCACTACACTGTGGAGTTCTTAGAGCACATATTTTAGGACTGCAGTCACTTTTTGAATAGTCTAGCGCTATCCTTCATCGAATCATTCAGATCTCATTCAAGAGACCATCGTTGCGTCCACTTTTTAAGCGGCGCATGCAGTTTGTTGTCATCACATTCAAATACCATATATAGTGGACATACATAGATAGACATCATAAATAAATATATAGAAAGAATTAAATCAGGAATAAACAAACACAAGGAAGCAATTGTTTGAATTTTTCACTGATAACTCACCTTTGGTCTTGTTTGTGGTAGAATTGTTCCAAAAGTTTCTTCATTTTTACGTGTTTTATCAGATGAAGGAAATCAAACGATTTCTGGAAATTTCATCCTCAATAATATTCACAACACACTTTGATCATTTCCTGACCGCGTATTCCATAAATTATAAGTATTAATTACAATCCAGACACACACAAATCTGGTTCAATTTGTCAGTGATATGTTCTCATGTTGGGGTGTATCATGAAACGCGGTAAATCACGAAGTTGTCTAAATGAAAAGAACGTTCGGGTAGAGTTGACACAATCGAAGTCACTGTCCTCAATATTTGTGTATTCACTTCTGTATAGTATGGATTCTGGATATGGGGTGATATCTCGGAATCAAATCAAATCTAATCACAGCTGATTCTGGGCTTTGTGTTGGCTATCATAAAACTCAACCCATGTACTACAAATGTACACTGGAACTTCACAATAACTCAGTTATACAGTGTATTCGTGTTACCTGCTGAAAATCAAAAGAATTTGCATTTAAACCAAAATACTCCGAATCACAATCTTTTAATAGCTGGATGATAGAAATCCAGACAACCTATATACTTCACTGGTTAAAAAAAAGACAATTCTGAACACCTGCATCCCTTATTTTAAGTACACGCTGGAAATCAAGTCAGCCTTGTATAATTCAGTTATACCAAAAATAACCGACGTTCGAATCACATGACTGTATATATATTCTCAGTTAGCTAGCTGACAGAAATCCACCAACTGCTGTGTAGACGAGATGCATTGGGTTTGAAGCTGAAGATCTCTTGACTCGACCGACACTGAGGCAAAACACCACTCCAAATCACTTGTACAATTTCTTGCTAGGATACAGAAATCCAAACAACACCGTGACGCAAACTGGCAAAAAAGTGAGGCTCCAAAACACACGACTTACATAGCTAGTTGAGAGAGATCCAGACAACCTGTTTACTGGGGTGGAACTCAAATAAACACTTACTCACGTTACCTGAGATATTTGCGATGTGACTACTACAAGTCTATCAGATTAGTGCAGAGTACAAATCAAAGGTTGTGCCCACTCCTTATCTCTCAATAAATACCTTTGAATATATATAGTGATATCAAAGTCCACTTAGGGTGTGATTGACAGGTCCAAACTCAATATGTACGCTCTTTAGTCATCTATAATGTTATAGAGGCCCCGCCCATCTATCTCTAAGGTGTGATTGGCAGCTCTCAACTAAATATGTACACTCTTTAGTTTTCTAGTGTCATAGATGCTGTAATAGGCCCCGCCCACCAACCTCCAAGGTGTGATTGATTGGCAGGTCTCAACTAAATGTGTAAACTGCTAGTGTATACTGTAACTATAATGTCCTACCCATCCATCTCTATGACTACGGTGTGATTGACAGGTTTCAACGACGGTGACAGTTTTGATCATGCTATACAAAAATTCTAAACATTGGAAATACAGTTTCGGTAATCATTTTTCAGTTTCATATCAAAATTATATTACATTCTTCTACTCAATACGTTTGTGCAATCTTCAGACAAAGGAGGTATATATATAATTGAGGGTACATGTATTATAGACAACTTTATACAATAGACTCTAGACAATATATGAACTTTCAAACAGGGTGACAGTCCGTTATGGTTTTAAGACAACTTTAATATAGTACTCTATATAGACAATTCCATATAGCTCAGACAATTGCATGAGTATACACCAGACAAGTATAGACCAAATAATTCCAAGAGTATAGACCAGGCAATTCAGAGAGTATAGACCTGACAATTCCAAAAGTATAGACCAGACAATTCTAAGAGTATAGACCAGACAAGTATAGACCAAATAATTCCAAGAGTATAGACCAAACAATTCCAAGAGTATAGACCAGACAATTCTAAGAGTATACACCAGACAAGTATAGACCAAATAATTCCAAGAGTATAGACCAGACAATTCCAAGAATATAGACCTGACAATTCCAAAAGTATAGACCAGACAATTTCAACTTCAATAGACAATATAGATCATATCAATATAGACAATTTCAATATAGAGTTCAAAATAGACAGCCTGTGAATATAATGTAAGAACTAGCTATAGACTTAACAACATAGATATACACTGCTAAACAACAAATCAAACCCAAAGTAGAAATACCATCATGTCTGACAACGGGAAGTCAAATACTTCAATGTACATGATGTACAATGGCAGACGATATGATTCAAAGATGTACTAACAACAAAGACAACTGAATGATATGGTTTTCCAGATCACTAAAAATCACAATAATATTCAACGTACCAAAATTATATGCCGGTTACATGTGTCTCCACTTAATAGTACGATACACTATTATTTCATATCTAGTAGTCCATCATAGCTACAATGTTTCAGAGTCAAACTATAGTGTAGTATATCCGACCATGTACAAGCACCTATCTGGAGTTTCATGCATGCCACAATAAACCTGACCTATACTGAGATATCAGGAACATTGCCATAAACATATACATCACTTCCTCAAATTCTGAAGTCTCCGGTGGAAATTCCATCAGTTGTTCAACTTCCCGACAAGTTACATGTTACAGCTGTGAAAATGATACATCCTGCAATTTGCAGCCACACACTTACATTTCAGCTGTCAGTATGAATTGAGAAACTGCATATTTACAGCAGGACAAAGTTCCCGCCAAAATATCTTCAGACACACATTTTTGATTTTCTGTGCTTGTCTTCACAAATTTAAACTTTTTTTTTAGATAAGAATTACACCAATACTCAATATTTATGAATTGTTTTCAAAACATACGTTCAAATTCATAATTTTTTAAGAAATAGTTTTGGAAATTTTGGCTGTGTGAAAGCATTTTCCCTCCAACATTTTGGTTCACAATTTTCATTTTGCAATGTTTTGGGGAGATTTTTCAACGTCTTGTTATGAAAGACGATCAGCAGGAAATGGAAGTCCTTGTCTGGGCTGAATCACAGGGTGAATAACCATCTGGAAGTGATTGAATTTCTAGAGGTCATACGGAACACTGCGGAATCACATTTTCCGTGTCCCCATAACATTCCATTGGTTGCAGTGATAGGGACTCTTATACGATGTGGAAATGGCTTTCTGACTAACATGGTTGTGTAAGTTTTTGTTGTTCTCTAGTTTCTTATAAAATTGTGAAAACTAATCTAAGACGTTATTTCTACAAATCTTCTTGTCCATAAATAAATCAATAAATCAATAAATAAATTAAGCTGCACTAGATATAATTGGAATATTTTTTTAAAACTTAGAGATAAAAAATACCAATTTTTTAAAACAATTTTCAGTGAATATATTTTTAGTTATCTGATTGATAAAATAATATCCCATACTACATACTTTAGATTACTTAATATAACATCTACTCCTAAAAGAGCTTTAGATGTCGGTTAGGCCAGTTTCTGTACAAGCAGAATTTGAGATGTGTTAATCTCTGTGTGATGGGTATAATACAGAAATGATTCTATGTTTCATGGGGAAAGGGGAGGGGGGATTTTTACCATGAGGACCCATCTCTGGGCTTCCAAAATTACATACATAAAATCTGTGATTTTTATTAGCTTTTATATGCAACTTATTACATTCAACATTCTATGCAAGCACTCATACATGAAATTTCATTAGTTAGAGCTGCAAGGGTCCTTTTTATATTACTTACAAAGTTGACAATTTTATTACAAATTCCCTTTTCTTGAGTCGATAATTATATTACAATTCCCCTTTCTGAAGGTGAGGTCCTCCTGTCAAGACCTTTAGGAAACATATTGACATTTATATGAGAAATTGTACGCGAATATAATTAACATCAATAATGTATATCTGATTCCAATATTGTACTTAAAAAACGCTTACCCTATGTTACGTCTCTTGATTTTAAAACCAATTTCATGTCCTATGTGACGAGAAGTACTTTGAGTACATACTTGAGGTGATTTTTCAACATTCTATGCCAAGAAAAGTGGTTTGAGTACACGGTTTTAAGTTTATTTCATCACTTTATACAGTATCATTGAGTATATAATTAAGTGATTTTCTGTTACTTTATCTGAAAAGTGGTTGAGAATATACATGTAAGTGAGAAGTTATTTTGTCTGCTCTGTCATCAGAAGAGGTTTAGATGCATAGGTGAGAAGTGATTTCTGTCAATCCTTATAGTAGTAATTAATTGTAACAATTAATATTTTCTCTTGATTCTGAAAGTAATCTGATGTCCCGTGTGATGAGTGAAGTACTTGGAGTAAATATTGATTTTTCAACACTTTAGACCGTGAAAAGTGCCTTGAGTACATTATACTACATAGTTAAGAATGATGTGTATGTTACGCTGTGAAAAGCACTACCTGTATGAGTACATAGTTAAGTGATTTTCAGTTACTTTACACTGAGAAGTGATTTCAGAATATTAAGGAGAAGTTATTTTTTTTCCATTCTGTCATTAGAAAATGTTTACATACATAAGTAGGAAATGATTTGTTGCATTCCATTTGTTCTAAGCAGCAATATTGATCAGAAGAAATTAATTTCAAACTTCCATGTTTTCTCTTGATTTAAGAACCAAACTGATGTCGTATGTGTTGAGTGAAGTACTTGGAGTAAATGTCTGATTCGAAGTGATTTTTCACCATTTTAGTGTGAGAAAACTAGCTCACATGTACAGTTTAGGATTTTTATGCAATTTGATGCTGTGAAAAGTACCATCAATGTGAGTACATAGTTATGTGACTTTCAGTTACTTTACACTGAGAAGCAGTTCACTATATTACTGAGAAGTTATTATTTTCCATTCTGTCATTAGAAAATGTTTACATACATAAGTGGGAAATGATTTGTTGCCATTCCATTTTTTCTAAGTAGCAATGAAGAAATTAATTTTAAAATGTCAAATTTTCTCTTGATTCTAAAACCAATCTGATGTCCTATGTGATGAGTGAAGTACTTGGAAGTAAATAGCTGAAGTGATTTTTCACTATTTAAGAGTCTGAAAGTGCCTGAATACATAGTTGAGAATTATTTGCCTTTATATGCTGTGAAAGGTACCACCAATGTGAATATATATAGTTAAGTGATTTTCTGCCATTTTATGCTCAGAAGTGCTATGAGTATTTAACTGAGATGTTATTTTTCTACTCAATATCATTACAAGTGGTTTACATACAGTGGTGAAAAGTGATTTCTTCCCCATTTCATTTGCTGTAAGTAGCAATTATATTAATCCGAGTAAATTAATTTTGAAATTTCATATTTTCCTTTTGGTTTTAAATTGCACTTGCAAAGTACTTCTCACTGACGAGAGACTACAAACTAAGAGATTTAATTTGTACAATATACACTAATCACATAATCCTTTGCTTTCTAAAAAAAAAAGTCTAAATAATCATACCCTAAGGAGTGGGTATTACCGTAGGTTTAAAAATTATCCGACAATCTGTACATGTAAAGGGGAACATCACTCCAGGGAATACAGGGCGGCGTATTTATAAACCATGGGTTCGAGAGAGTCATTTCATGATTTTACATCACCTACAATTATTTGTGATTTCATAGAAACATCAAGTTGATCTTGTGCCTTTATAGGGTATCTGTGGGTTATTGTCCATACATGTTGTCATATTTCAAGTTCAAAAATATAACATAACATTAACAATACAACACTAGATGTATATGGTATGGCAATTATTACATCACTATGAAGATGTTCTTTTCTTTTGTATTGCACAAGTGATGACACTAGGTGTGTGATAAGGAAAATGATTACATGCTTATGAAATATGTTCTTTTTTTGTGTTGTAAACATGATGACACTAAGTGTGTGATAAGGAAAAATATTACATGGCCATAAAGATATTCTTGTCATTGTATTCCACAAGTGATGACACTAGGTGTGTGATAAGGAAAATTATTACATGGCTATGATATCTGTTCTTTTCTTTCATATTACATAGAAAATGAGACTAAATATGTGATACGGAAAGTTATTAAATGGCTTTTAAGAACACGCTAATCTAACTGTTAGAATTATGTCAACAAATTCATCTATAAGTAGCACCCTGAGCTGACAAATGTACCATATTTGGACATTATGTAACTACCCCTTACAAACACTAAACATATCACTGGGCAGAATTCTGTGATTAATTAACAAAGACATGATGTTAATAACTGTGTGTGTGTCTTTAGTTGAATTTGAAATTTCATCTCAGGACCTCAATGCGCTAGAAATAAAGAGAGATCTTGAGATTTGATACCACGGATAGTACTAGACTATATGAATTCTGGCTTTATCTTCTGAAAATTACTGCAAAGTTTTTAACATAGTTATATTAATATTTATAATATTATGAAAACACAGCAGTAACATGTACTGGATGACACCTTAAACAGACTGTGAACAAACATCTGTTTCACCAGAATTCAAACAAAAATATAATATCATAAGACCACAACACACACATTGGTAAGTGTTTGTATTGTTACAATTGTAATAATTTTTACCTTGACAAGCTGCAATTCATACAATAGCCTGGAATCCATGCAAATGGACGTTTTGAATTCCATATTTTCCTATCATAGAGAAATCAAAATTCCAAATCCCTACTGGCATGGTTTCTAGGCAACACATATAATGAATAGAGAATAAGTATCTAGTTTTGATGATGTGTCAAAATGCCCATATCCACTTTGAAACTAAATTTGTTGAAGATGAAGTACACTGTATATTTTATATATTTAGACGTTATTCCCCAATATTTTTCTTCAGACATCCAAAGAGAATATGAGTGACCTAAGGGGTCCTAAGGACAAACCCTCAGACCATGAGTATTTTCCGATAATTTTGATCATTTTGACTCATATTTCAAACACAACAGTACGAGTGACATAGACACGTTGTCATGACATAGAATGACCAGAGTATATATTCCATATTTATGGTTCTAAATGGTACAATACAAATACTGGTATTAATGTTCACTTTTAATATATAATTACTGTGCTTGTCTTTTATCCTGTGAATTCGTTTGCCTCTGTATATTTTTATGTGACAGACATTTAAATCATATGCTTAAAGTATTAGCCGATGTTTGTTTTACTATATACAGATCTTTCCTGTAATTTTTCATATCAAATATAAATGTGTTACTCATTTTTGTTGTCCCCATCACATTTCAACTGTTTAATATGTCTTGTACTTCTGCTAGAATCAGCCAAATTTGTTGAGAGACAAGACAGTGAGTAATATTTAGTGGGTATCGTGTATCTGTTTTGTAACTCTCTTGTCCCACTTTTTCCCTGCATTTTCATTTCTCAGTTATATAATGGTTTAATAACTTAATGAAGTCAATCTGTAATTAGTAGTGTAGTTGACTACAGCTGACACACGGTAAGTTTTTAATACGACAACTATCACATTATTGTACTTACTGAACTGAAGCACACTTAACTAATACTTGCAATTGACTGAACTCAAACCTAGAGTGTATTTATAAATGATCTGATGACATAATTTATTATACATATCAAAAAATGTTGAGGAAATCCCAAATGTATAATCAGCTGTCCTAGCAATGCCAGAAGACAACTGTAATGTTATAGAAGACTAGTCCAGTTCCTATACAATATCGTTACGATTTTACACCTCCACTCACAGTCTAGTTCCTATACATACGGTATCGTTACGATTTACACCTCCACTAGTCTAGTTCCTACATGACCTCCACTCACAGTCTAGTTCCTATACATACGGTATCATTAGGATTCACACCTTCACTAGTCTCTAGTTCCTATATACAGTATCTTTACAATTTTACACCTCCACTCTTAGAAACCTTGTTGGCATCCAGACTAAGACATGCATTGACATTAACATTACACTTGAATAGTTTCATCAAAGTTAGTATTTAAATATCGTCACTTCAGTAAAAAGCTTATAAACTCAGTTTGTGCCATTTGATAACTACATGTGTGGGCTACTTTTCACACTTTCTTCCTCTTTTTACAATAAAGTCACAATGAATCATTCAGTTTGGTTTAACTTTTTAATTACATCTGTCCTTGTTCATTCTAAAGATGAGATAAGTTGAAGTCAGTTGAGAAAAACATGCAACTTTAATCTTAGAGGCATGGTCCTTGGGGTACTGGGGCAACAATTGGTTATTTAAGTATTTTATAGGTGTATAGACATGTCTAGAGCTAAGTCGTATGAAAGCTGGAACACTTATGTTACTGTGCAACAAACTTGAACATAGCACAGAATGTACGTTATGCTTGGTAAATCAAGCAAGAACACAGCTAAACAGTGTGAAATTTAAGACTATAAAGGTGTTAGTTGTGTGTCTGTGAAATCATGCATGCATTGTCAATACTGCTGGGTGTACATGTATGTATAGGAGTATATATGTGGTTAACAGTCCAGACTATACGCATATTATTAAAGTGGCACAAGCTGAGTTTATAAACTTTTTACTCAAGTGACAATATTTACATTAAAATATCAAACTACAATGCATGTCTTCTATAACATTATGATTGTCTCCTGGCATTTTTATAATAGTTGATTGCCTTTAAGTATACTATTAACCTGTATGAATTGATACCTAAGTTTAGTAGCATGTCTTGTACTTAGGTTGTACTTAATCACTTCATGAACTGACTTGAAGTAACCAAATAAATCCCTCACAAATGTAGAGTATATTGTACTGAAGTCTTGACTAAATGTCGCAAAATAGACATACCTCAAGTAACTTGGGATAAATATTTCACCACTCAAAGTAGTGTTGTATCGTATCCAGAGTCTCTGTTTGTACGTAACCCACTATCAACACCTCAAACTATCAACATACAATCAAAGTGTTCAAAAGTACACACTTGGAATAAATATTTCACCAACCAAAGTAGTGAATTGTCCAATATCCAAAGTCAATGATTGTACAATATATCAACGCCTCAAAATAAATATACCACCAATTCAAAGTAACTTTGAATAAATATTTCACCAAAGTAGTGTATAGTACCATATCCAGAGTCGATGATTGTAACCTGACTATCAACGCCTGAAACTAGGCATACCACCCAAGTATTGAGAAAACAGCACACAAAAGAAGCGACATTAGTGAACTGGAAATTTTTAAGTTGATACATTTACTCCTTGAGAATTTTTTGAATGGTAGAGACACTAAACATTGCTTAAACTCAGACGTGCTTTTATTGAAAATCTGTGTCAAATTTAATGTACTGGAATCTGTGATCCATTTCCTTGCTTGTTGCCAGGGTTCTAAACTATGGCATAATGAAATACTATTTAGAAAATTTGGAGGATTTCCAAGTCGTGAGTTGACTTTTAACACATTGACATTTCATCCAGTCTATCTAACAACAACTGTCTATTGAATTTGTACTGTATTATGATGCATCATGGGATTGGATTTGGACTAGTGTCCTTTTTCATCGAACAATATTCCCTGAGATTTAACTATGACTGTTGTCCTCTCAATAGACACTGCAGACAACTTAAACCCATGTATTACAAGATTTAACTTGGCAGTTGTTCTTTCACTGTTGTCCTTTCATTGGACAATACGACAGACAGCAAAAACCCATGAGATTTAACTCTGACAGAAATAAGTCTGACTGGACTTTTCCTTTAAGTTGACAGCAGTAATCGATACAAGTGTACTAAATGCAGAAATAAGTCTGACTGGACTTTTCCTTTAAGTTGATAGCAGTAATCGATACAAGTGTACTAAATGCAGAAATAAGTCTGACTGAATTTTAAGTTGATAGCAGTAATCAATACAAGTGTACTAAAGGTAGAAATAAGTCTGACTGGACTTTTCCTTTAAATTGATAGCAGTAATCAATACAAGTTTACTAAAGGCAGAAATAAGTCTGACTGGACTTTTCCTTTAAGTTGATAACAGTAACCAAAGTGTACTAAGTCTGACTTGACTTTCCTTTAAGTTGATAGGAGTAACCAAAGTGTACTAAAGACAGAAATAAGTTTGACTTGACTTTTCCTTTAGAACCCAGATTGTGGGAAATCTTGTAAATTTACATATATGTACATTGTCTGACTACATCCGATTGTAATTTTAATGGGAACATTTGGATCAACAGCCTTAGAAAGCAGGTACTTAGATTAAGCCTGGACAAAAACATTGGTGATTATGGTAGAAAACCACAATTGAATAGAATTAAGTAGACTGTGAATACATGTCATGGTTGGATAGTCTTGTGTTCACTATAAATACACATGTGTAAATGACAGTCTCTAAGGTATGCTGTAAGGTTTTGTAGAAATGAATGTCTACTGACAGCTACATGGTACTTACAAGATTGAATTTTTGTAGCTTTCTTAAGATTTAAACAAATTTCTTTGAGTCATCGAAAAGTTGACATGCAAAAACTGTATGTATGTGAAGTGACATGCCTTAAGTCTGTTGAAATCAATGTCTGCTGACAGCTACACAGTACTTAAAAAGATTGAATTTTTGTAGATTTCTGAAGATTTAAATAAATTTCTTTGAGTCGTTGAAAAGTTGACAAGTAATAATTGTATGCTGTAAGTACGTGAGGTGACATGCCTTAAGTCTGTTAAAATCTATGTTTGCTGACAGAGATACACAAAACTGAAAATATTGAATTTTTCTAGATTTCTGAATACATTGACAATGGTTAGATGACATAGGTATATGAAGTGACATGCAAAATATTGATTTTTAAAAAAATATATTTGAAGAGTTATTTCAATTTCTTTTGAGGAGCTGATGAGTTTACAATCAATGAGTATAGATGTGTGAAGTGACATGGTGGAAGTTTGTTGAATTCAGGGTTTGCTGACAGCGATATAAAAACTCAAAATATTGATTTTTAAAAATATATTTGAAGAGTTATTTCAATTTCTTTAGGGTAGTTGATGAGTTTACAACCAAGTATACTGAGACGTGTGAAGCAACATGTTGTAAATTTGTTGAATTCGACATTTGCAGACAGCGATACATGAAAACTCAAAATAATGAATTTTTTTGTAGATTTCTGAATACATTGGGTAGATGGCATCACAATGTAGGTATGTTGAATAACATGCAAAATACTGAACTTTTGGCAAAGGCTTGAAGAATCACTTCGATTTACTTCAAGTGGTTGATGAGTTAACAATTAACAAACAAATATAGATATGTAAATTTGTTGAATTTGATATTTGCTGACAGCGATACACAAAACTCAATTTTCAAAATTTTCAAAATATTCAAAATACTGAATTTTGTGTACATTCAGGAAACACTGACATCACATCGATGACAACATCCCATTGTTGGTATGTGAAGTAGTATGCAAGTTTAGTGAAATCAATGTACATAGAACACAAGGATGTACAAAACACAAAATAGTGAATTTTTATAGATTTCTGAATCATTGAAATTGGGTAGGTAACAATTGCTGGAAGTACGTTAACTGGCATGCTGTAAGTTTGCAGAATTCAATGTTTACTGACAATACACAAAACACATATTGAATTTTTATTGATTTTTGAATTATTGAAATCAAGTAGGTGACAATTGTAAGGGTGCTGAGTGACAAGCTGCAAGCTGAATGAAATCAATGTCTACAGACACAGATGCACAAAACACAAAATATTGAATTTTTATAGATTTCTGAATCATTAAAATCAGGTCAGTAACAATTGCTGGAAGTACTGGCAGGCTGTAAGTTTGCAGAATTCAATATTTACTGACAATACACAAAACACAAAATATTGAGTTTTTATAGATTTCTGAATCATTGAAATTAGGTAGGTGACAATTATTGTAAGAGTGTGAAGTGACAGGCTGTAAGTTTGCAGAAATCACTGTTTATTCTCAACACACAAAATATTGATTTTTTAAAATAGATTTCTGAATACATAGACATCAGGGTAGGTGACAATTGTCAGTATGCATATTAACAGGCTGTCTACTGAAATCTATGCTATGAAATCTAAAATGTGAAATTCATACAGATTTCTAAAAGAGTTATTTTGGTTTACCGATACTTAGAATTGCCGCTGATAAGTTGACAACCAATATGTAATAATAATAATATAATAATAATTTTAATTTGGTAAAGGGCCACGGCCCATCATACAAAAATTACATACACAGGTGAAACACACTGGATTGGTCAACATATAGTAAAAGTTATCCAACTACACATATGCCATAAGACGAAATTAATGATACAAAAATCTAGACTTCCTTCAAAAACCTCTCTCGTGTTTGAAGGACTTAAATATGAAAATAGCCAACTGAAAATTAAGCTTGGAGTTTGCATTTGAAAGAAGATAATTGAATTAAAATTATTATTATTATTATGTTTTTAAAAAAAACAACCAAAAAACAAAAAAACAAACAAAAAAAACAAAAAAACAACCAATATGTATAGGTATGTGAAGTGACAAGCTTAGTTTACTGAAATCAATGTTTGCTGACAAGACAAACGATACTCAAAATATTGAATTTAATTTCTGAATTATCAAATATCTCTGCAACTCATACGACTTATTTCTATTTGTTAACAGACACTCTGGGTAGGAATGTGACCTTTGACATGCTGATATGACCTTTGACACATGCTAATGTACACTTCAGGCCATAGTTCTTATTTAGATAAATATTTAGTTGGGAAAAAGAAATGTCTGGCTGGCAAAGCTAAATGAACAGAAGTAAACTTTGGGAACATGTATATCACAGTGACTGTTCAAATTCATACTAAGTATCAATCATTGTAATGCAGTTTGTGTTAAAGGGAATGTTACTCCATGAAATAAACTTAACGTATTTTCATAACCTATGTGTTCTAGTGAGTCATTTCATATGATTTTACATCACATAATATTCAGTGAAACATCAACTTGATCTTGTGCTTTCAGAGAGTATCTTTGCTGTGAGACATTGCATCCTGGCAGTCTGCAGAAATAGCGACTTTAACTTTAAGGGAGTGTGGTTTTAATACTGGATCGGTACTGAATATTCATTCATGTCAAACTTTCACCGACTTGCAGAAATCAAAGTTTTGTTTTGAACTGGTTATTTTTTCAGTATGGTGTGATACTTAGAACTATTTACCAAGTCAACAGAATCAGAAACAGAACAGAAACAAGGAATAAAATATACAGGACTTTCTCATTTTCTTCTTCTCCTTTTTCATTGTCAACAGCCGGAATCTAAACTTTTGATCCCATTTTCAATATATATATGTATTGTACTTCCTACAACATGTGAAAGTTGAAAGGGACATTGAGCCATTTTATTTATCTAACAGGGATAATAATTGTAAAGTGATTTCAATACTGTCTGGGGAAGTGGTATTTTAAATTTTTTTAAAAAATTATTTATTGAAAAAATAGACATTTAAGTATTAGCTAATATTTAAAAAATTCTTTGAATTTTATAGATTTCATTTACATTTTTTATTACTGTTGTAAATTGTTGTTGTATCAAATAACAGAAGTTGTAACATATTATAAATTTAGCTATGCAACCATAATGGCATTCAAATATTTGTTATAGCAGAACTATTTCAAAGAGGTATTACAGTGTTACTTGTCCTTGATACCTTTACTGAGGGAGACTACAGCAATAGTTGAGTGTTTGGAACCCCTATATAATATTCTAATCATATGTGCTCACTGTCTCCTTACTTTATGCAACACTCTCAGGGCGGATCTCAATGGTGACACCTGTACTAGAAGACCACAGCAATAACTTGAAACCCGATTTTCAGAGTACATGTACACTGCAATTATAAAGGGAACCTCTCATCTCTTATTCAATGAGAACACCAGAATTAGAGTGCTATTGTCCTCTATACTTTAAATACTGGGGGAGACCACAGCAATAACTTCAAACGCCTGTGTTCAGAGTACTTAGCAATTACAAGGGGGACCTTTGTCTCTCGTTTGACGAGAACACAATTAGAATGCTTCTTGTCGTTCATACCTTTACTGAGGGAGACCGTGCACAGCAATAACAAATGTTTGAAACCCCTATCTTATCTAATGTTGAGATTGTACAGCCTGCAATCCTCTGTACCTGCCAATAGAACTACTACCACTTATATCTATTATTGGTAATTATTGTCACAACATAATTCCATTTCTGAGTGGACACCATAAGTTCCACTCCACATACTACATGGCTGAGAATAAGTCGACCTTTTTATTAGTTTTATTTTGACCCCCTAGCATCAGGTGATTGCTTTTGCAGGTACTAAGAATTACAAGAGGGTTTGAATTTAAAACGCTTATTGTTAAATATTCCGAGTGAACATAGCATAGTGATGCTACTTTCACAGGTATGCAGACGTTATAAGGGCAAGAACTTTAAGTTGGCTGCCGAGTAATTCCTCAAGTGTTTCTTTAATCTCACCATAATGACAGATTACATGCGCAAATTCCAACACTCATCAGCTTTTCACGTTCTCTGCTATCAAAGTGTCTGGAATTTCACCTGCCTAGTCAAAACACTTGAGTTTACATAGTAGATTTTGTTAATCTCAGACAATACAGGTTTTTACCTTGAAAGTCTGATGGTTTGTTTTGTCAACTAATCTTAGACAAAACATGTGGGTTTTTTCGTAAAGTGAAAAAAACGGAAGACAAAACAGGTTGATGCGTGCTTGCATCAACATTTGTTATTTGCTATTCTTCATTCCATGCATGAAATGTTGTTTCTGTTCCTGTTCCTGTTGACTTGTTAATACTATGTACATTAGTAGACATCACTCTCTCATAATCCTCGGAGCCTCGCATTGCTAAAAGTGTTGTTATGTATGTACCATATCTACTGCATAATTGTACTGTGGGCCCTCACTGATGTCAATTAAGGCCCACAGTACAATTACATAGGGCGAATCATTTATTGACTTGTTACTGCAATGCCCTAGCCATCATGTTACTGTGATCCCCCCCCCCCCAACCAGTAACATGTCAACAAATGATTAACCCTATGTAGTCAATGAGAACCCAAAGTACAACGATATTCTCGTACTATTATGCCGTAGATATTGGTACATACAAAACAATAGCTAATACTAGCGATGCTCTGAAGCAATGACTGGTGAGAGAGTCTAAAGTCTCTACTGCCAGAGGACTGCCTTAATAATATGAAATGTAAACACTGTGAAGGATTTGATAAAGGGTTGTTAGCATAGCCCTACACAATCCACAATAGAAACAACAAAACTGTACTACACACACTTCAAGACATGCTTCCCTACTTCTGAACTGGACATATCAAATCATGAAATAGGTCATTACAATCTGAACACCCCTATCATTCATGTATCTTTGAAACGTCCCTACATGCTTCATAAATTGGGTGATACAACTATTGCAAAATAGGGATGTAAGCTCTCCTAAAATCCACCTTCAAGACATGCTTCCCTACTTGTGAACTGTTCATACCAACACTCTGTCAACACTTCAACAGATCATTAAAATCTGAACACCCCCATAATTCATGTATCTTTGAAACGTTCCTATCATTCCCTATACTAAAGAGGATGTAACTATCGGAAAAGAGGGGTGGTAAACTCTATTAAACTCCACTTTGCACACTTCACGACAAGCTTCTCTACTTGTGAACTGGACATATCAACTTGTGACATAGATCACTAAAATCGGAACACTCCTATAACTCGTGTATCTTTGAAACATTCCTATCATTCTCAATAACTTGGACATCCAGACAATAAATTGGGTGATACCATTATCGCAAAATAGGGATGATAAGCTCTATAAATCACTTCAGTGCATGCTTCACTACTTTAACAAGTGGACTGTCTAATAAAGAATTATCATTTAACCTCATCACCCCCATTATTTCTATATCTTTGAAACGTTCCTATAATTATACACAGAATGGATGACACAACTATGGTGAGATAGGGGTGATACCATTCAACCCTGCAAAGTCATGTAAATATACAAGTTTTAACTGTTACAGGAACTCCAGAAAACTTACAAAACCTGCAAAACCAGTTGCCATGGAAACGATTCACCGCCATATCAAGCAGTCCATTATCACACTAATAGATCCAAAACACAAGGTATATCACACAGAAAGTTGCACAATAAATCCCATTCTCAGACTGCACCAAATAAAAATAGACTTGGGTAATATCAGATGACTTCTGCGACACAATTTGACTGAATATTTCTTCTGGCTATCCGATACTAAAAATATCCATGTAACTCCACAGGCAAACTGAGTTCAGTAATGTCAAACTGGCCGATACAACACATAATATCACCGTTCTAACACAGGTCTGTGTGAACTATTGTATATGCACAGCTGTTCTAATAATTAGCAGAGGAGTATGCCCCCTCTAGAGTACAGCATTCCATTTAGTGAACATCCTCACTACCGTGAGGGTCACTTCAACACAATGCACTACATGCCTGGAGGGTATTATGCATACAATTTACAGCCACCACACAATGCAAAGAAACTCTAAACTTTATTGACTTGTTTTCATTAACCAGTAATTAAATAGAAGTATGAGTCTTAGGTGATGATGTGGTCAACACAGAAATATTTCAGTGAGGTAGAAAAAATCTGAAGAATTTTTTTGACTGCCATACTATAATCAATGCTTTGTTAGATAAAGGTTTTACGAAGGTATTGTTAGCACAATTCATCAAAGAAATTGTGAAAGAGAGTTCAGTGTCCTGTGTAGTATGCTAAACTATACACCATACAGATAATAACAATTAACTCACATAAGTTGAGTTGACGCCAGAGTCTCTCTCTCTCTCTCTCTCTCTCTCTCTCTCTCTTAGCCTTGTACATTACTAGCTGTTATACTACAAATATAAACACTTTTGCTTACTTACAAAAACATAATTTTTGATAATCGTTTGCTGCTGTCAAGTCTACCCATTAATTTGTGGGCACATAGTACTGAAATGCTTGTAAAACGTTAAATACAAATAAAATATCTGGCCTAATGTGATATTTGAAATAACGTGCACACATGTTTGGTGAGCAGAAGTACTGATAGGCACAGCAAAATATTAAATAACTACAACTATAAAAATATGTGGTTTTATCTTACACTCAGATGTGTCCCATTTAAATGAGTGCTTAATTCCTGATCATGAAAAAACAAAAGATTTCATACTTTGGCCACTAGGAGTGCTGTTCAGAAACACTATTTGGAACTCAAGTGAGAATTGTAATTCTAGTACTGGACCCTCCCCTTGGAAAATTGCATTTCCAGAGTTTTTTTCATAGCTTGAATCAATTATATTCTCAGCTTGTCAAAATAGATCTATTAATTTCATTTTCAAAATTGTAACTTTTAGGAACTCGATACTTTTTTAGTCATGTTTTTGTTGACTGTTTTGTGTTACCGCTCTGTATTCCAAAGCTGAATAGTTCACATTGGTATATACAGATAACCTCGGGTTTAAAAGGTCAATGAACCCCTGATGAATACGTAAGTGTTCCCAAGATTATCTCCTAGCTTTTTGAACTTGGTTTGTTTGTCTTCTTCACGAATGTGTATGTGCTCTTGTGTTATGTTTCATTCAAATGGCTGTAAGGGGAAGGTATTAACCTAACTATGGTGTGTATAGGCATCACTAATTACAACATTAATTAGTGATAATTAACAGTACACTAATTAGGGGTAAATAATGGTATTTAATAGGGAAACCAAATTGGCAGCTCATTTGTCTCATTAAGCCATCACTGGTTTGTGTAAACATTCAGTGTGGCTTATTTATAGGAGAAATGAAGTTGCCTTGGTGTCTCCACTCATGGGACATGATGTTTTCAACACCAAGATTTATAGACACAATTCAACTCTAGTCTAACAATACCAGAGACACAACAAACACAGCAGGATCCTTTTATATACCCCACTCACAATGAAATGTGATAAAGCATTGCTATTCTTTTCCAGTACAGTAGATATAGAATTCCGCTGAAAAAATTACACATGGACTTGATGATTTGAATGGCTCTATCTGTTTACTTTTCAACTGATAACCAACATGTTAGCTTGTCTACTTCTGCATCCCCACTGTGAGCAGCACCTGTATAATTGTATCTTTTGCAGTTCAAGTCATCTGCGTGTAACAAACATCCTATCTCATAAGTGAAACACCAAGGTATCTTCGTTTCTCCTCACTGCAGACAAAGTACTGTTATCTCCAATTATTTCATTTATACCGCCACCAAGAGTTAGACAAAGGTTATGTTTTCATATCATTTGTCTGTTTGTTTGTTTGTTGTTTATCAGCATAGTATTTCAATAAAATTTGCATGGATTTTAGATGAAACCGTATTGATTGATAATATGTTTATTACCCAAAAAATAATGTTGAACTTAAATCTCCAATTATTTCATTACTGCCATCAACGAGAGTTGGGTGTACGTTATGTTGTCACCCCTTTTGTATGTCTCGTGTTTAGTATTATTTAACAAGATCTTAACAAAATCTGCATGGGTTTTGATGAAACTTTTGTGTACAGCAGTACTAATACAGTTCTTCGCTCAATCTACAGGATTTTTTTTGTCTCCACAAACAGAAGTTGAGTGGTGATTATATTTTCATCACCATTTGTCTGTCTGGTGTTTATTACTTTATCTATTGCCACCAAAACCTGCACCAATCTACAGTGACATCATCACAGAAGGTTGACAGTTAGATGTACATAACTGACAAGTACTTTTACACCTGATTTACATATATTGAAGCTAACTTTTTCACACCTCCAGTTTACTCAATACCTCCAACAAATTTGGATTATTCTGCCAGATCTAGTTAGACACTGCAGAAGGACAAGTGATTTGTTCAAAACACGTCCACTTAGACACTGAAGGACAAGTGATTTGTTTGAATCATGTCTGTTTTTCAATCAAAACTGGAAGAAGAGAACTCGTGTGAAAACCTGCATGGTTTAGATGACACATACTATGTGTACAGTACTGACAAGTCAGAAATCTTCTCACTACATTGTCTACACCTCCACAATGATAGTTGGGTGATGGTCACATACGTTTTCATAACCCCGGTAACAGAAAGGGGAATATGGTAAAACTGACATAGTTTCCAATACACTATACCATCATTTTGGTAGGGAACCCCAGTAAAATGACAGGGGAACTCACAGGTAGATTTTATCTGTTTGCCGCCCTGAACAAAAACACTGATTTACATGAAATTTTGTATAAAGATTACCTACGAGATAAAGCACATTTGATTAAATTTTGCTGAAGATGTTATTCAAAATCTAGATTTTTGAGAAAATTCAGTGAAGTCGTGGTATTACAGTACTACTGTGTCAACTACTGAGGTGAAACCCTTGAGGACACTCTTCAGATTAACGGATGTAAACACTCTACTGTATGCCCTCTAGTTAATGATTTAAAAGAACGTTTTAAACTGGTAACAGAAATGTGGAAATCGGATTGAAAATACTTGTTTCAACATCTGTTAAACTGAAATGTTGGTGGGCGTAACCATGGTGACTGGAGACTAAGTTGGCTGAATCTATCTATGTGGGTATTTTGTTCTCACTTTGCCACTACCACACCTGGTGGCATTTTGTGCCTATAGCTTTAACAAGTAATGGCACACATTTGTATTGGGTTTTGAAGTTTTCCCCCTGTGAGATGATGTTGGAGAACTGTAGAAACCTCACATACCATACTATTTACACACATCAATGACTACCTGATGTTACTCCCATAGGATTAATTACAGTGTAAGCACCACTGCATTTTCATGTTCAGTACCTAAGGTGTTAACAATTTTGTCAATTTACATGTAGATGTGAAACTGTCAACATTCACAATGCAGATTTTTCTTTTGTACATGGTAACTGTTGAAACCAATTTCTAGTCCTTCATCGTCACGGCTTCTGAAAGCTACACGTTACATATCATGTTTACTACATCTGTATCGATAAACCAAAAATTGAATCTTACTTTTTTAGAAAACACTGTACACCTAGAATATTTTCATTACGACAAAATTTTACAATTTTAGTCTTCAGCTAGTTCTCAAAGACTAATTTTTACTAATTATCAAATTGGTACATTGTGTTTATGTACAAGATTTAGAATACATTTTAGACACTACTTATTTTTGCATTTTGTTTTTCAGCAATGTTTATTTGGTTTCCACATTACAGACATTCATCAAACATAACTCTATATCCTTGTATGTAACACGAAGGTAGCACAAATGTATACCAGAAAAATTTTTAATTTTAGAAGTACATTTTTTTTACTCACCCGTTCTGTTGATATCTAGAATATAATTGTACGTATCAGCCATATTATGAAGGAAACACAATTTTTGTATGCTCGATTTGTTTTTAAAAATACATTTTTTACTCACCCATTTTGTTGATTTCTGCATATTATACATTCTAACTCAACAAAGTTGTATGTATTAGATGTGCAATTTCATTTCAAAAATAATTTTTTTTTAACTCACCCATTTTGTTGATTTCTGCATATTGTACATTCTAGCACAATGAAGTTGTATATTACATGTAATACCAAGGTTAGAAAATATTTGCAGGTGCAATTTTGGAAAAAAAAACAACATTTTTTTACTCACCCGTTCTGTTGATTCCTACATATCATATATTCACTAAACATATTTGAACGTTTTAGACGTAATACGAAGGTAAGAAAGACGTAAAAATCAGACACAACACAGTAACTTGATCCAGAGATCGTTCAAGTGAAATAAATCTGAGTTCACCTAGTTTCAAACAAACCAGGACTATCCTTGCTCTATTGTTATATCCTTTTGTTGTTTGTAGGTCTTGGCTTCACAACAACTTGGTAAGTTCACAAAAGAACACAGGACGTTTTATCAACGTGTGAAATAAACGCTCTTGTGGACAGTCATCGTTCTCAGCAGGGGAACTTTTCACATATGACTGATAATTGGCTTTGATATACACTAATCATGACAATGTAGGTTTTTGAAATTCAGTCGAGTCTATCAAAAGAGCACAGTCTCTGAATTTCATTACACATATTCAGACAATTTGACGTGCTACTGATGCACACAATTTGTAGTGATACACCACAATTTGATGTTCCCTATTTCTTACTATATGATGACTTTACAAAAAATGCCAGTTTTTCTCATTTTGACACACAACAAAATTTGACTATCATTAGAGGGCACACTGTTTTTGGCACCTTTGTCTGTGTTTTTGTAGCATTTCTTGTTTTAAGTTTGTTGTACTTTGTACTGAGACGTAAGTGTAACACATTTTTTTTTGGTGAATAAATAATAATGGATACTAATAATAACACCTGTAGTATGGTGTGTCAGTAAATTTACTCCTAACCAAATTCCATGTACTGAGATAACTTCATTATGACTGCTGGTCTTATCTCAGTCCATCCATCCATCCATCCATCCACCCACCCACCCACCCATCCATCCATCCAATCATTCAATTCACACACCATTCCAATACACCATCCATCACCATACCATACACACACACACACACACACACACACACACACACACACACACACACACACACACACACACACACACACACACACACACACACACACACACACACACACACACACACACACACACACCACTCCGATACACCATCCATCACCATACCCCCCCCCACACAAACACACACAACTCACACCCACACCCACACCCACACACACACACACACACACACACACACACACACACACACACACCCCACTCCACTAAGTCCTACCTCTTCTCAATCTTCCTCTTCAGTCCTAGTATATCCAGCATACTGTCAGGTAGACTTGGCGTAATAGGTGACTGTGGTGCTTCACTTTCACTCTCTGCCTTGATCTCCGTTTGTTCTCCTAGTGATGTGTCTGATTCTCCACTTTCTCCTTCCTTGGCACTCTCTGTTTCAGATGCCTCGGACAACTCGGGCATTCTAAATTTAGAGTCTCGTTTCTTATGTAACTTGTTTTCCTGAAACACAAGTGTGGTATCGATTGGTTAAAATTGATTTTTTTTCTCTCTTGAGGTAATCTGAAAATGTCAGTGATATTATTCAAAATAAACAGATTAAATATATAACACAGGATACAAGTAATTTCTCTGTTCTTTTTTTTTTTAAGACTTAGTAAATTAACGAGTTGGCTAATTGGTGGTTGAAATACTGGAATGGTGACTGCACAAGCTGAGCTGGGTTAAGTCTATGAAATGTATGCACGCATGCACAGTTAAAATGACACCTAAATCCCCAAAGGCAATTTTATAGCTGGTTGAATATTTTACCCTTTTTTTCACTCTTGCAATTAAGATATTTGAAAATAACTGTACACACATAATTACTATCTCACAAAGAAATAAAAGTATACATATATGCACTAAATTAGTTTACTTGATACACTGGAATCTCATTACTAGTAACTTTCAAAAGAATTACCAAGTCTAATACTGTAAAGCCTGGAAAATTCTGCAATTTTACAGATTAAACTTTTAGATCTCAATTAATTTTTATGAATTACTAAGTCTGGTGTACTGTGTATGTACAAAAGAAGCATTTTAGTCATTACTTATTTTTGCATTTTTTTTTTGCAGTGAAATAAAATGAAATGAGCTTTTAGCCAAAATTTCCAGGTATATTGTATATAGTTATGAATGTTAGTTAGAAAGACACAAATTTCTCCATGACAATTTTTATGGCTGGTACAAGTTTTTCCTTTTTTTTTTATTGATGTATGCCTCAAGGTTTTTACAATAACGCCACACACATGGCTATATTACAAAAACAAATAAATGCAAACACACATTGTGAGTACTAAATTTTCACCAATACACACATTTTAATTTTACCTCAGTGAACACAAATCAACATTACTGTCAGATGAAACAAGAATTAAGATTCAAACACAAAACTGTTTATTTTTGTTCACAGTGAGATAAAAGTAATATTTCATGTGTGTGAGTGCTGTCAATGTTTGTACTTTCTGTAATTCGTAACAAATTTCAGATGTCATTGTCAGATGAAACAAGGAAGATTCAAACACAAAACTGTTTATTTAATATTTGTGCTCACAGTGTGATGAAATTTAATATTTCATGTGTGTGCGCACTATCAGTGCTTGTACTTTCTGTAATTCATAACACAAAATGGTATATGAGATGTAAAAAACATTTTGCCACTTAATTGAAATTCTATAGTCACTCTAGTTTGGTAGTAGAAAACACCATCCCACCTAATTGAAATTCTATAGTCACTCTAGTTTGGTAGTAGAAAACACCATCCCACCTAATTGAAATTCTATAGTCACTCTAGTTTCGTAGTCAAACACACTGTCCTGCCTAATTGAAATTCTATAGTCACTCTAGTTTGGTAGTAGAAAACACCATCCCACCTAATTGAAATTCTATAGTCACTCTAGTTTGGTAGTAGAAAACACCATGCTGCCTAATTGAAACTCTATAGTCACTCTAGTTTGGTAGTAGAAAACACCATCCCACCTAATTGAAATTCTATAGTCACTCTAGTTTCGTAGTCAAACACACTGTCATGCCTAATTGAATTTCTATAGTCACTCTGGTTTGGTAGTAGAAAACACCATGCCACCTAATTGAAACTCTATAGTCACTCTGATTTGGTAGTAGAAAACATCATGCCACCTAATTGAAATTCTATAGTCACTCTGATTTGGTAGTAGAAAACACCATGCCACCTAATTGAAACTCTATAGTCTCTCTGATTTGGTAGTAGAAAACACCATGCCACCTAATTGAAATTCTATAGTCTCTCTGATTTGCTAGTACTTGCCCTAGCCTGACATAACCCTAACCCCTTTAGTTGGAATGTAACAGCGTACATACACATACACATACAGTCAGTCCATTGTTTTCTACTTATACCATAAACTCTCTATTACTGATAATAGATAAACAAATACCTCTAAACTCAGATAACAAAATGTTCCAGTATCCGCAGTGGAATTTTCTTTATACAAATCAAAATTTCTATAGTCCCAGAGTATAAAATTAAATTTTTGATGCATAAATCTAACATGATCACTAAACATATTCTATATATTGAAGAGATATGAATTTGATTTGAATCTTTGATAACCCAGATTTTCCAGAAATTTGAGATGAAGAGCTCACATAATCAGTAGCTAAGGTAAACTAGACTGTAACTTGTAAGATACATGATGTTATTCAGCCCTATCACGCACGGATGTCTATATCTTACAGACTAAGGTATATACATTTGTATGTACACAGAAAGCATTATTAGGCAAAAAAAAAAAATACGTGGTTCTGGTCAGGGTAAACTTCTAAAATGGTGCGACGACGTGAATTTTTTTTTTTCCTATTTTTTATTTATTTATTTATTTTTTTTGCAAATTAGTAAATACACATTTTTTTGACACTTAACATACTCTGTTCTATCATATTTATCTCTTGTAAAACTTCCTTTTTCTTTGAAGCAGTTTAGGCTTTGTATTTAAGCAGTCTTGGCATGTAGGGTAGATTTCAGCTGCTTGTTCTCCTGATATCGAATTTTTTTTTTCCTATTTTTTTGTTGTTGCAAATTAGTAAATACACATTTTTTTGACACTTTACATGCTCTTTTTATGGCCTTAGATGGGATAAATTAGTAAATTCTGATATTGTCAGTTCTTTACACTGTTTATCTTCTATTTTGATTGTGGTATTACCTTCAGTTCATTTTTAGCCCTTATTGTTGCCTATGCATGATTTATGTACTATTTAATGTATAGCCAAACTTAACAAGTGAAAAGCTATTTTTTTTATTCCAAAATTGCCAATTTGGTTTTATCTATATTGTTATATTTTGTTACCGTTATGATGTATACACCTCCTTTGAAATTGGCATTGAATGAATGAACGAACAAAACAATGAATGAACGAACGAATGAACAAACGGAAGAAAGAATGAACGTGTCATATATTTTGAATATAATTGTGAAACATTCTTGATTGAAATTTGCGACAAATCACTTATTTATCTATGGTCTGTTAGGTTCTGTACATCCGCACTCTATCAAAACCATTCTTATCTGAAATCATAATGTATATATTAAACCCAGACTGAAAGTTTAGCTAGTGATTTATACACAAATGACAACAGATATATCAGTTTACATATCGGTGACATGGATATCAAAGTATATGAAAATTTGTAACTATTTTGATGCTTTTAATAACCACAAAAGAGTTGATATCATCAATGTATGTAATAAATAATATTAATTATGAAACCAGAAATGATAATATGTATCCCAGATACTACAGATATAAATCTCTCTGATATGTATCTGTGATAATCAAAATCAATTATACAGTGTTCAAATAATTGATTGTTTATAGTGTGTAGATTATACCTGTAAATGACCCAGATTATCAGATATAATACTTATTTATACAGTGTACTGATTTGAATCTCTGAAAAGCAATTTAAATCCAAATTGCTAACTTCAAATACTCATTGGCAAATATACTTGTACCAGAAACTCCTTCTTATCAGAAACTCCTCCTTATCAACTGATAATGTTTGTCCCAGATATGTTTTTTTTTTTCGCTAATGGCAGTAAGTAGGTGAAATCTAGAGCTCTGGTAAAATTTACCTGAGTTTACCAGTCATTTTACTATGTCCCCCCCCCCCCCCCCCCCCCCACACACACACACATACCACCACCAGTTTTTTTTGCTAAGAGCAGTACGAAGTAGGTAAAATCTATCTGAATTCACCTGTCATTTTACCAGGTTTCACTACTAGTGTTTTTTGCTAAGGACATGTAAGTAGATAAAATCTACCCACGTTTACTAGTCACGTTACCAGGGTTTCGTAAATTATGGTAGATTCTTTGGAAAACTGCCCTAATTTCCTTCTTTCTGTTACCAAACCTGAGTGAAATACTACCTCAGTACCTGATATCGGCATGTGTGTAGATAACGGTAGGTAGCCAATACTACTCCGCAATATCTTGTATGCTACTTTTTCAGGAATTTGAGATTACAAATTCATTATTTCAATCACTGTACATCCACTACCAGGCAGATTTCTGGGTCTCCCTCATCGGTATTACAACCTACTTTTCCCTTCTACTTTTTAAAATTAGCTACATTCCTGACTGGAGGCATGAAACTATCTGAGTTGTATCGATGATAATTAAAATGTGAATCCAAGAGTTCAAACCAGAGACTTGTCTTGGTGTCCTACCTCAAAAAAGCTCTCTACATAGTAACACTAAGGCCAGTCTCTCAGCTACAACTCTGTGTACATACAGTTGATCAGATGGGACATGAAATTTTCTGATTTGCATCTCCGATAAACAAACTCAAAATCCAAAATCCAAAAGTTCAAGTCATATCATCTGAATGTTCACATGTACATATACCTGTATATAGATCCGTTACAATATCCAATAAAAGTGATTTCCTGCTAGAAAGTACGTCCATCCCGTGCATATCACACACACCTCACTGGCTGCGTCTAAGCCACGATGTTATTCACCTGTAGACGTTCCTGTCTGTGAGAAGTGTTTACTCGACAGCGTGGATTTGTGTCAACACCGTCTGACATACTGGTTTCATCATTAAAATATACATAGTACAGGAGTGTACCAAAGAGTAATAAACTCGACCCCTGGATGGACTTTGTTCCTTAGTATTACTGAAAATGTCAAGTCATTCACTTGTACAATATTTGTAGAATTTGGATCAATATTATTTATAAATACTGCATGTTTTTCATCAATGGATAACATGTCTGTGTTATTAGTGTATTGCGAATGAATATTTCAGAAAATCATTTTCATCTGGGTAACGTAACCGAGGTGCTCAGCAATCTTGATAATTTTGTGTTCTCTCCGAACAAGGTAAATGGAGCAGTGAACCCTCTTGTAATTTGTGTCCTCGCTGAACAAGTTAACAGGTAACATTGCTGTGTTGTCTCTACACAACATGGTAATAGGGACACTGAATTACTTTGAAAATTTCCGTCTTCTCTGAACAAGGTAACAGGGACACGGAGCCCTTGGTTACCAGACTTGTAAGAAAATAACCTGTAAAATATGTAAATTTCCATTCTAAGGTGTTACACTTTCATTGACCCTAACCATTGCACAAACCAGATTTTTTGGCCCAAACCAATCACCATGCTTTTTGGGTCCATCACAAACCAGATTTTTTTATGCAAACCACAGACAAGACTTTTTGGCCCAACCACAAATGACGTGGTTTGACCCCGGCCATAGACCAGGTTTATTGGCCCAACCAACTGACTGACTAGATTTCTTGGCCAAAATCAAAAACCAAATATTTTGGCCCCAACCAGGAACCAGGTTTTCATTCCTTTAATGTAGAAATTTTGGAGAGAGAAATATATAATCATGTGACGATTTCTACAAAATTCCAGATCTTGAAACTGAGTTCATATCTCTGAGTTCCAATCTATCACATTTGCATAAAACAGCTATGTCTCTGACATCATCAGTGTCATGCAAGACATTTTCTGTAGCCTATATTTAAATCTCTACTCCTAGCAACCAAATTATCTGCACATCTCATCCTCATCTGTTGCTATGTCAACCACATTGATTCCCTATCATCACCTGATGTTTTCCCATCATTATACATAACTTTGTCTTCGAGTTCGATTTTTATCTTTGCATCCAGCACCTGGTAACAAAATCAATATTTTCACCAATGACGCTATTATTTCCATCACATCTCACACATTGCCTGTACAGTAATATATATTCAACTAGTACCACAAACAATGATGGTTTCTATACACTTTTAATTACGGCTCCAATTCTGTGGAACCAGCTTCCTTTTAACATTCGCTTGGAGAGTACAATTGAATCTTTCAACGTAATCTCAAAACTCACCTTTTTTAACCAATATTACCGTGTGTGATTTTCATGCAACGAAAACTACACAATTTTAGGGACGTAATTTCACGTTTTTGTTGTCATTTCAGACTTGTTTACTTTGTAATATTCTGTTTTTCATTTTAACCACGTAAATTGTTCTTTATTGTCTTTTTATCCATTTTTATTCCTTTTTGAGTATTGTAAAGAGAACTGAGACACAGTGTAGTGGGAATGACAATTCTGAAAGTTTTGATGCATATTTTGAGCCCCACAGAACAAATAATGTAGACACACATTGTTAAGACGTAGAACAACCAGGGTATATAATCCATATTTTCTGTTCAAAGACAATAACTTGGCTTGTGTATGGTATAATATGGGAGATGTTGTCTATGTATAAACAGATGACTGTCAATGCATACAGTAGTTTACTGGCAGACAGTGTGTCAGACAGCTAATCAATATATCCATATAACTGGTGATGGTTTCAATCTAAGTAACCTTTCATATTCACAATAATATATCTGGGAAGTACTGCACCTGTTTTCTAAGGTCAGTCTTTGTTGTTAGTTATGGAGAACAGTTACTCTATAGATGTTTTCTTGAGATTTTTTTTTTAGATGAAAAGATTTCAGATTTTGTAGTTTCAGTGAATGAGACACTCACTCAAAAACATGCATGCATGTACATATACACACAAACACACACCTATGAACACACCTATGACAGCACACATGCATGCAAACACATTGTACAGACATGCAAGCACAAATACACACATGTACGCATGCATGCACACACGTATGCATGAACGCACGCACGCACACACGCACGCACGCACGCACACACACACACGCACACACATGAACAAAGGTCAACGTTATCCAACCACAAGCCAATATATAGTAAACTCCGTATTCTGATTTCTAAACACAGTAATATTCTGTTTATAGTTTTCCAAGATATATGTATATATATATATTAATCAAATGAGTAACTTTCAACTGTCATATTACAGCTGTGGACAACACACATATAATATGTCACTTTAACTAAATTTCACAAAGTTCACAATTGTCATCTTTACATTTATAAATTGATATGCGTAGACTCAAGAAAACCAAGTCATAAATCAGTGTTTTGTTAACAGTGGTAAGCAGGTACAAGCTACCTCAGTTCCCCCAACCATAATTATGGTACATGGTATGGACACATTGCAAATTTTATCAGAGTGTACTCCAGTTATCGGGGTACCCAGACCTTAACAAAAACACAGCAAATGCAATGAACACAATATCACATATAAAATAATCTAGAAAAAAAACTATACATGTGGGCTCGTTTTCTATGATCTAGCGCTCTCTCTACATATACCGTAGTCAAATGGCTTTCGCTAGCATAACATTTCATTTTCACCACTGCCATTACTAGTCTGTTGGACCATAGCTATAGATAAATGTAAAAATGTGATGACGTCAGCACATTCTCACGTGACTTACTTTCAAACTGGAGATTGAGTTTGTAGTAAACTGAACAAAGTAACCATTACAATTAACTGCCTGTCACTGTGTGATGGATTACTACTGACATGCGCTATTCACCCTTCCTTAGCAGGGGATATTTAGCTAGATTTTTTTGGTAAAATTTGTTAATTTGACTATACGGTACAGTGGAGAGAAATTAAAGAAAATGAACCCGTATGTATAGTTACTAGACTGCATATAAAACAAACACAGCTATAGTAAAGTACTATGACAGTGATATTTACAATACCACCGAGTTTGTGAAACCAGTCATCGAACTGAATTCAGAAATATTATATATACATTATTTGTAAACTTCACACAAAAATAAGAAGTGATACTCTATGTAAATTTATCAAATTCTATACATGTGGGTAGATAAGATAATCTAGAATGCAAAAAAACACAATATCACATACATTAAAATCTACATATTTTCATTCCTAGAAAAGTTTCCAATTTTAGTCTTCAGCTAGTTCTCAAAGACTAATTTTCACTAATTACCAGACTGGTACATTATGTTTATGTACAAGAAGGTATTTTAGTCACTACTTATTTTTACTAATTACCAGCTCAGAGACAAGCTTTTCAGACCAGTGCACCCCCTCCCCCATGTGGATCAGAGGCTTGTCAAACTACTGCCTCCCCATATGGATAAGAGACTTTTCAGACTAGTGTCTCCCCTCCCCCTCCCCATACGGATACATGTAAGAGGCTTTTCAGACTAGTGTCTCCCCTCCCCATGTGGATCAGAGGCTTGTCAAACTACTGCCTCCCCATATGGATAAGAGACTTTTCAGACTAGTGTCTCCCCTCCCCCTCCCCATACGGATACATGTAAGAGGCTTTTCAGACTAGTGTCTCCCCTCCCCATGTGGATCAGAGGCTTGTCAAACTACTGCCTCCCCATATGGATAAGAGACTTTTCAGACTAGTGTCGCCCCTCCCCCTTCCCATACAGATAAGAGGCTTTTTAGACTAGTGTCTCCCCTCCCAATATGGATCGGAAGCTTTTCAAACTACTGTCTCCCCCATATGGATCAGGGGCTTTTCAGATCAAAGTCTCTCTGTGAATAAGATGCTTTTCAGACCATAGTCTCAAGAGCATTCAGTACCATCATATTCCTCTGAAATATTATCCATTGTTTGATCACCCCTTAACAGAGTTGAGAAAACAACCCCCCCAACCTCCACATTCATACTGCTTTTTCAGATAGGTGTCTCAAGATCAGAGACTGCATCAAACCATTCAATATCATCATATTCCTTTAAAATCTCCTCCATCCGTTGATCAAATTCGGACATTTGTTTCTTCTTGTTTGGATTATTACTACATGATCTTTGTTCAATGGTGACAGCTACTTGTGGAAACATGAATTCACACTGTATCGGAACCAACTCTTCTAACGTATCGTATCCTTTGTTTTGTACATTTACATTGTATTGTGGCTTTCTCATTTTAGGCATATCTTCCACACATTCAGAAACCACAGATTCAACTTCATAAGTCAAGAATTGCATAGTTTCTCGAATATCTTTATCCAAACTGTGAGGGCGGTCTTCATCTTTATTCTCTCCTGATGTTGGATTATCATTTAGTAGTTGGTTATTCTCTGATGATGTGTCATCTTTATCAGTTCCATTTTGTGACTTAACTTTTTCAAAACCGTCCGTAAAATTTAGACGTGACTCATTTTCATCATTACTTTTCACCTTGCTCTTTTGCAATGTTGGATCAGTTCCATTTTGCAAATTCCCTCTTTCATCATCATCTTCAAAAGTTGGGTCAGCGCACACCAGTGGCTCTACTGCGTTATCTTTCAGTTGAATTTTTCTCAATATTGGATCAGTTTTATTCTGTAACTCATCACTTTCAACATTGTCTTTACAACTTATACAAGTTGGTTCATCTTTCATATCTGAATCACCTTCACTATTTTTACGTTGTCTTTTTCTCAATATTGGCTCAGTTCCACTTTGCAACTTATTTATTTCAACATTGTCTTTACAAGTCAGTTCATCTTTCATCCCCGAATCCTCTTCACTATTTTTATGTTGCCTTTTTCTCAATATTGGCTCAGTTCCATTTTGCAACTTACTACATGTAGTATCTCCTTGTAGCCCATCTTTCAAAGTTGGATCACTTTCCACTATTGAATCTGTTATCCTTTTTTCCACTTGGATATTTCCAAATATGGGGACAGAATCAACTTTATCACATTTATTTCCAAAGTCTGTCTCACTGTTCACATCTTCTATGCAAACTACTTCATCTTTCAAAACAAGCAAATCTTCAACACATTCAGAGACCATAAAATCAACTTCAACTTCATACATCAAATTACTTTTCAGCTGGGAAGTTCCCAAGATAGCGTTGTCACTATCATTTTCATTTCTAATATCACTATCTTGGTTAGGATCTTTGTGTCTATCTACTTGAGACAATGCACCGATTTGTATCTGGTTATCACTTGATGGTAGAGGACTAGTATCTGTTGCATTCTGAACTTTGATATCGTTGTTAAGACCATCTTCACAAGTTGGGTTATCTTCAGTAACAGCCTCTACAACGGCTGTGAAATTATTTTTCACCTGGTTATCATCTAACACTGGCACACAGACTTCATTACCAGTTTTACTTTCAAACTGGTCTTTTGGATGATCTATTGCTACATTTTCTTCCACCAGGATATTTTCAGACATTGGCATATGAATTTTGTAATCAGTTTTACTCTGAAACTCACTGTATTTTGGATGATCAGATGTCAATTTATCTTCTACCGTGTTACGTTCAGACACTGTCATACTGATTTCTGGATCAGTTTCACTCTCAAATTCACTGTCTTTTGGACAATCAACTGATAAATTATCTTCCACCAGGATATTTTCAGACCCTGGCATATGGATTTTAATATCACGTTTACCCTCAAACTCATTGTCTTCTGGACTATCAGTTGTCAATTTATTTTTCAGCTGATTACTTTTAGACTCTGGCATACAGATTTCAGGACCAGTTTTATTCCCCAACTCAATGTCTTCTGTGTGATCATCTTTCAAAGTGAAATCATCTTTCATCTCTGTCGCCACACAAAGCACAGCTTTATCTTTCAGTTGTGTATATCCTACTTCTGGTATAGAGTCGGTATCAGTTTTGTTCTCAAACTCATTATCTCTATTAAGATTAAGTTTGCAAGTGTCATCAACCTCCACGTCTGATTCTACAAGAAACGTCTGCTGATTTGTAACTAACATACTTTCTAATACTGGCATATGGCTTTCAATATGGCTTTCATTTTTAAGAGAACCGTCTTCCGAAATCTGGTCACCCACTACAGGAACAGATACAACTGATACTGCTTCACACTCGGAGTCCTTTCCGTCACCAATGGATAATTGATTTCTGCATCTTTCATCTGTCTTATTATCATTTTCCCTTTTCAGGATTGTATTTTTGTCATTGTCATCTTCAGACTCATCATCATGTTGTTCCTCAATATTTGTTTCTTCAGACGTAATGTTCATTTGTTGACCAATAGATTCACTTTCAACAGTTTCTTTTGCTTCATCACAATATTGACTTTTCAGTAGTGAATCACTCATATTGTCATCATCAAAGCAAATATTATTTTGGTTAGCTGAAGATATTCCATCCATATCTCTTTCTTCAGACATTATGTTTCTTTGTTGACCATTGAACAAATCACAACTATCTTTTTCATCAACCTTAGCATTATTTTGGATTATCACGAGTGAATTACTTTGGTTTTCAGACTTGATGTCATTTTGTTTTCCAGTGGGGGCTTCATTCATATTGCTTCCATTAGACTCTGTTTTCTTTTGCTCACCGACAGATAAATCACAGCTATGTTTTTCATCAATCTCAGTTTGGCATATCAGAAGAGAATTATTTTCATGTTCAGACTTAATATCACTTTGTTCCTCAGTCTGGACTTCACCCATATCACTTCCTCCAGACTCTATGTTTGTTTGTTGACCTATAGATAAACCATCATTATCTCTTTCATCCCCCTTAGTATTATCTTGGCGTACAAGAAGTGAACTATTGTGGTTGGTATCTTTAGACCTCATGTCACTTTGTTCCTCAGTAAGGACTTCAGCTACATCTGTTTCTTCAGATTCTGAGGTCTTTTTTAGACCAACGGATAAATCATTATCTATTTCATCCACCTTAGCATTACTTTGGCTTACAAGAAGTGAACTATCTTGGTTGGAGTCTTCAGACCTCCTGTCACTTTGTTCCTCCATGAGGACCTCAGCTATATCTGTTCCTTCATTTTGATGACAAATAGATAAATCTCTGGCTTCTATCTTATCACAATTTTCGCTTTTTAGAGGTAAATTATTTTGGTTGTCATCTTCAGATCTGGTCATCTTTTGTTTATCATTGGATACAACATCACATTTTTCTTCAGATTTCATGTCCTTTTCCTGACCAATACATAAATCACTTTGATCTTCCCTGTCTGCCTTACCACCACTCTTGTTTTTAAACAGTGAATCATTTTGCTGTTCATCTCTGGACTGGACGTTATTTTGTTCCATACTTGGTATTTCAAAACTGTCTGTTTCTTTGGACTCGGTGCTCTTGTGTTGACTAATGGCTGAATCACTTTCAACTGCCTTATCACCATGTGGACTTTTCACCAATGAATTATTTTGTTTCACATTTTCAGGCCATACCAATATGTCACTTTGTTTCTCTACAACTCCATTATCCTCCGCTATACCTGACATGGTGTTATTTTGTTCTAATACGGGTACTTCAGATCTGTCTGATTCTTTTGACTTGGTGTTGTTTTCTTCCTTTATGGGTACTTCACATCTATCTATTTCTTCAGACTTGATTTTACTGACTGTAATATCATCATCAGTAAACATCAAATCATACTGGTAACCATCAGGTACACTATCTTGGTAGTTTACTTCAGATCTTACGATAACTTCTTCCACAACAGGTTTCTCATTTTCAAATTGGTTGTCTTCTTTAGAGTTTATGCTAGTTAGATTCTGAGGAAGTTCTTCACTGTCATCAATCTGTTCAAGCTGTCTTAACCCAGTGTCAACTTGTACTGTTGGTAATTTATTTTTACTGGTGTCGCCATCTCTGATGTCACTTGTGATATTTAGGAATTCACTGCTATCTATATCTCCAAAGCTAGTGTTATTTTCATAGCTGACTTCAGATCTTATAACTTCTTCCACAATGGGTTTCTCATTTTCAAAATGGTTTTCTTCCCTGCTGAAGTCATTTAAGACCACAGTGTGTACTCCACAGTCATCGTTTTGTTCACTCTGTTCTAATGCTGAGTCAGCTTGTACTGTTGATAATTTATTTTTACTAGTATCGTCATCTCTGATGTCACTTGTGATAATTGGTAACTCACTGCTATCTATGGCTCCAAAGCTAGTGTTATTGTCATAGTTGACTTCCAATCTTATAATTTCTTCCACAATGGGGTTCTCGGTTTCAAAATGGTTCCCTTCTTCAGAGTTGTTGTCAACAAGGATTAGAGGGCGTGCTTCATGGTCACCAATGTGTTCAACTTGTCCTAACATAGTGTCGACATCTCTGATGTCACTTGTCATACTAGTGCCCAATTCATCGCTATCTTTGTCTTCAAAGCTAGTCTCATTTTTGTCCCAAAGTGATGAATTATTTGGGATGTTTTCACACATGATGTTATTTGTATCATCGGTGAGAACTTCACTATTCTCTGCATCTTCTACTTTGGTTTCATCTTGGCCTTCCAAAAGTGCACTTATTTGACAGTTGTCATCTTTCAAACTTTTGTCAGATTGGTTGATAAATTCAAAGTTATCTTCTAAGATGACGTCATGATTGACACCAACATCAACAGTAGCTAACTCAAATTCATACTGATTCTTAACAGGCGAGGAATTTTGGTGGTCAACTTCAGATCTTACGACTACTTCATCAACGATTGTTTTTTTGTTTTCAGATCGGTTTCCTTCTATCAAATTGATGTCATTTAATTCAGTGCCATCTTCATTTTCTAAGACAGCATCATAATTAATTGAAATATCACCAGAAGCTAACATCATGTCACGCTGGTCTTTAGCAGGTGAGGAATTTTGGTGGTCAACTTCAGATCTTACGACTACTTCATCAACGATAGGTTTTTCATTTTCAGATTGGTTTTCTTCTGTAGAGTTGATGTCATTTACAATGCCATCTTCATTTTCTAAGACAACATCACAGTTGATTGAAATATCATCAGAAGTTAATGCAAATTCTTGTTGGTCGTAAATGGGTGAAGTATTTTGGTAGTCGACTTCAGATCTTACAATTAGTTCTTCCATTTTTGGTTTTTCATTTTCTGATCGATTTTCTTCTGTTGAGTTGACATGATTTAATTCAGTGCCATCTTCACCTTCCACAACAATGTTCACATCATCAATACCTAACACCAATTCTTGTTGGTCTCTAACAGGTGAAAAATATTGGTGGTCAATTTCAGATCTTACAATTATTTCTTCCATGGTGGGTTTGTCATTTTCAGATTGGTTTTCATCTGTAGAGTTGACATGATTTAATTCAGTGCCATCTTCATCTTCCGAGACAATGTCAACGTCATCATGTTGGTCCTTAATAGGTAAAGTCTTTTGGTGGTCAACTTCAGATCTTACGATTATTTCTTCTGTGATGGGTTTTTCAGAGCAGTTTTCTTCTGTAGAGTTGACATTACTTAATTCAATGCCATCTTCATTTTCTAAGATGATATCAAAATTGACTGAAATATCTTCAGAAGCTAACATAATGTCAAGTTGGTCTTTTACAGGTAAAGAATTTTGGTGGTCAACTTCAGATCTTCTCATTATTTCTTCCACGATGGGTTTTTCATTTTGAATTGTGTTTTCTTCTGGAGTGTCGATGTCTAGTACAACATCATCTTCATATTCCAAGGTGATGTCATGACTGACTGCAACATTGGAAGCTAACACAAATTCAGGGTCTTTAACAGGTGAAGAATTTTGGTAGTCGATATCAGATCTTACAATCATTTCTTCCTCAATGGGTTTGTCATTTTCAGAATGGTTTTCTTCAGGAGAGTTGATGTCATTTAGTTTAATGTCTTCTGAGCTGTCATGTTGGTAAACCGATTGTAAATTATTCTCACATTGGTCGATGTGTTCATCTCTGATGTCATGTGGTTCATTGTCTATCATTTCAACTGATTTACTCAAAGAGTTGTTTTCATTCACATAACCATCCTGAACCACTTCAGTTTGTGGACTAATGGATAAATAACTGTCATCATTTTCTTGTTGATCACTGCCACTTTCAAATTTGTCTTTTGTCATTGGTGATTTACTTTCATCATTTTCTTTCAGTCTAGTTTCTCTTGGGTCTCCCAAGTGGGGTTTGCTTTCTTCTTGCCGTTTTAACATTTGATCATTTTGTTTTCTAATGGATACATGATCAATATCTTCTTCTCTAGCCATCTCATCAATCTTATTGACTGTGAATTCACTGCAATTTATGTCCGATACTTTGATGTCACTTTGGACCATAAAGAGTAAATCATTACCGTTTTTATTGTCCGGATTCTCACAAACGTGGACACTATTTATCAAGTCCTTTCGATCTTCATCTCTTGATGTGGTTGAACTCTCTGAATCTGTGCCAGAGATACTCTGTGTCTCTGTATCAGCATCACTATACATCATAGTTTTGGCAACTTCTCCACTGTCATGACCAAAGTTAACATCACCTGTCATCAAGTCATCATGACTTTGCATAGTGCTATCTTCTGAATGGGTAACACTACTACTACCAATATCAGTATTTGGTCCATCCTTTATCTTAATGTCTTCATCACAAAGTGTCAGGTTTGTGTCTGTGTTTATGACAAGCTTAATATCATTTCTAAAAATGGGACCATTGTTTAGCGAGTCTTCTTCAGTTTGGCCACTGGTATCCTCTTCAGTTTCTGTAAGAGATAAAGTCTGTGGTACATCTGTTTTTAAGACAACCTCAACGTCACTCCTAAAGTTGGGACCATTTTTCAATGAGTCATCTTCAGTTTGGTCACTGGAATCCTCTTTAGTTTCTGTACTAGAAAGACTCTGTGACACCTCTGGTTTTAAAACAATCTGGACGTCATTTTCAAAATTGGGACCCACTTCTTGTGATTCACACACAATTTGATGACAACCATCATCTCTAGAGGTGACACTATAAAATTCCATATTTGGTGCATTGAAAAACATTACAGCTTCAGACTTATAGACGGCTACATCATTTTTACTGTCGCTGGATACATCTGCTTCTGGGCTATCAATGGTTTGGTTGCAGCTATCACCTTGTAGGATTGTGATATCAGAGTTAGTGTTTGATTCACTCTGTGTTTGGTTGCAGCTAACACCCTGTAGGTTCGTGTTCTCAGAGATAGCATTCGATTCACTCTGTATTTCATTCTCTGAGTACAAACATAACTCTGGATATATCAGTTCTCTTGTAGATATAACTATGACTGTATTCTCACTAACTACGTTTGCAGTATGGTTTATTTTTTCATCTGTAGTGTCATCTTGTAGTTGTGGGTTCTCAGAATCAGTGTTTAATATATCTGGTATTGTGTGTTCTGAGGAGTAATGTAATGCTGAATCTATAACTTCTTTGTCAGGAATAACTGCACTGTCTGAAGAATATTTCTCTTGGTCACCTTCACTTTGAATATGGTCCATAGGTGTGGAGATACTCTTAGCAGTTGTTGCTGTACTAAGTGTATCACTGTTCACCTCTTGTACCTTGTTTCCCAATGGTTCTTCCACAGAGCACTGTAACTCATCCACATTGTTGGATGTAAAGACTTCTGAATTTTTAGTAGTACTAAGTAGTTCCTGTATTTGGATTTGTGGATCCTCTACTTCTAGGCTCACTGTGGTTACATAGACAGACTGACTGTCTTCAGGCATTGTAGTATTGTCACTAGACTTATCATTATGGTTTGGATTGTCTCTGCTGTCATACTCAGTGTCACGGTCAGTACTATCCTCTGGATAAGAATCACCATTCATACGACTGTCACTTCCATCATTACCATTACCACCAACACCACTATCATCAGTGTCATCTCTATCATTTCCTCTGTCTTTATCTCCACCACCTTCATCTGTCTTATTGGTGTCATCCTCTTCTTCCTCCTCCTCCTCCTCCTCCTCCTTATCATCATCATCATCATCACTATTGCTAATCTCCTCTACCTTCTTGTTAAGATCATCAACACTATCAATATTATTGTCATCACCATTATCTAAAACTTCAACAATGACTGTCTCTTGATTGCCAACTTCATCAGAAAATACAATTTCTTTATCAAGTATATCATTGGTTGTCTTCTCTTCCTCATCATCATCACAAACCCCACCATTATCCTCTGTGACAATATCCTCATCAGCAACATCACCATCACCACCATCATCATTCTGACTGCAATTGTTGGTCAAAGTTGCTGCAGTAACCATTTCTTTCTCCTTCCTCACCACATCATCAACAGCAACATCATCTGTCCCACTGTTCTTGTCATCATCGCAAACTGCACTACTGGTCAAATATGCAGCAGCAGCTACATCTACATCATTCTCTTCCTTCATAATATCCTCATTAGCAGCACTGCCTGTCTCATCTACCTTCTCTTTCTCCCTATCTTCCTCCTCAGCATCATCATCATTGCAGAGCCCATCATTGGTCAAAAACACAGCAGTAGCTATCTCTTTCTCCTCCATCATAATATCGTCACCAGCAACACTGCCTGTCTTATCATCCTCATTATCATCACCGAGGACACTGGTATTAGTATCCTTACCAGTAATAGTAATCTCTTCACATGGTACACAGCCTTCCTCCAGTTCATCACCACACACCTCCACTGTGTCTATGTCCATAATAGGAGATTCACTACTAGGTTCAAGAGTCTGTTCTCTAAACACTGGCTCTGCAACTCGACTACGGACTGCTATACTTCTCATTTGATTGAACGACTGCAGTGCTTCCATTCTACATGCATGTTTACTTTCAAAGTAGTCAGTGAAGTCTAGATCCAGTTCAGGGAATGCTATCTTCTCCTTCAACATTTCCCGGTCCATGCGACTGTCAGTCGATACTTTCCGTTTTCTCGAACTCAAGAACCCGACAGCAAACAATGGTTTTGTTGCTTTGATTGGTTCGAAGTCAAATGTCTTGAAGGTTGGTTCCTTTTCTACAATTCTGTCAGTGTAAATTGATTCACAGCTACCAAACCGTGATAATCTGTTCTCAAAATCTGTGAAAGACGGCACATTTTGGTCCAAACTGTCAGTGTGAATTGAGTCAAGGCTACTGAACCGTGAAAGTCTGTTTCCAAATCCTGTCCTGGTCTCTGTCGTTCTTCCTTCACTCTCTGAGTTGATTGAATCCTTGGCATTTCCGGAACTATTGGCCCCTTCCCTTGTCACACCTGTGTCAGACTTTACAAACATCAAATTCTGCTCTAGACTTTCTTGTTTCTTAATAAAACTATCGTCCAACATATCCGATATTTCAAACTCACAACCAGGAAACTGATTTGTTATTTCTTGTTCTACATTTTTGTCCACCATTTTCTTACAAGCAGAGCTTGACAAAGGAGGAAATATGCTTCTCTTTAGCAACGTTGAGAAATCATGGCTAAGTTCCGACGATGTGTCTTTTTGACTTTGTTCTGACAATTCATCAGCAAACATAGGTCCCTTGTCAGAGACAATATTGTTGTTAGCACACCTTTCACCAGTCAGTGGCTTTGTTGATTGTTGACAAAATAATGTTGAATGTGGCATTGTTGTTGGAGCAGTGTGGTCCATGGTGGCCAAAATACTGGTACGTTTCTCGTTACTCATTCTTTATGGAGATGTCGGATGACTTCTTGATAGTTTATAATGGTGTGTCCACTGTATCACAATGTTCTGAACACTATGTTGTTTTTCTGAAGACTATGTTGTTGTCCCAATGTACACAGGTACAAAGTACTTTATCAGTACAACCACGACGAGACCTTTGAACACACAGTCACATAAATAGGTAGTTTCCGTCTTCACACTAATCAATAAACTACTCCACAGGTTTGACTGGCAGTTTGATTAAAGTCCACCAACATACTTCAAATAATTTTGGACTACAATACTGCCAACATGGTGACAGACAATACACAAGTTGTCCAGTTTGTTTTTTTACAGTATCAGTTGTACAACATATATACATTAGTAAACAATACCCAGGTATCAATGTACATATAATCAATGTGTTCCGATTCACACCACTGAATGAGGAGTAAAGGTGAAGTAATTGCCTCCCATCAAATGTTGACTGATGAGTTTGGTAGCCAATGTAATGTTGATATGTAAATATGTTCTTCTCTGGTTGTTAGTCAATAAGGAATTTGTGGTTACACTACACCTTGTTTTTTTTATCAAGGATTTATCAGTCTGCAAAGGTTCAGGGTTACTTTGAGTCTGACATCAACCATTTTGAATTCCAACATGGTGTAAAGTTTCTGTTAATTTCCTGGAGTTTTGATAATTTTGCTAAAACAGTGTATGGTTTATATATACGTCACCAGGCACAAAGTTATAACTTCTTGGACTTTGAGTGTTGCTAAAAACAATGTATTGTTATGTTCCACCAGGCAAAAAATTTACTAAACTTCTTGGAGTTCGGTAATTCCACTAAAAACTGTATATATTTATGTTCCACTATGCACAAAGTTTCACTAAACTTCTTCGAGATTATAAGTAATCACACTTGTAACATTATCATCAGGCACACATTTCAATAAACTTCCTTTGGTTAATATTTTCCAAGACAGTATCCATCTTACTTTCCCCTAGGCACACATTGTCAAGTTTCTCAACTTCTTGAAATTTGGGTATTGTCATAAAAGCAGTATATTACTTCTCCAGGCAATTCAACCAAGTGTACTTCACCACAGAAAGATTCAGGTTTTAAATATTTATCAATTTCATTGTAGATTTATAGTCACACTGGAAACACAGAATTGTGAGCAAAATTTGTCTCCAAAACAGTGATGAAAATTTGAGTGGATCTTGCAGACACTGAATAAACAAACGCAGCTTGGATTAAGTACTGATCCTTTGTATAAACTGAAAAGTTTATTACAATATCTGTGTTTTTATTACGGATTGGTCACACAGCTTTACAGGCAACACAGAAGTAGTAAGCTGGCATTAATAGTCAATTCCTCAACTACGATATCCACTTCTTTTCTCTGGATTGGTCATACAACTTTACAGGTGACACAGAAGTAGTAAGCATGCATCAATAGTCAATTCCACAGCTACGATATCCGAGTTTTTTCTCATACAAGTTTACAAACAAGCAACATGGAGAAGCGGTAAGCAGGCATCGATAGTCAATTCCACAACTGTAATATCAGAGTTTTTTTGTTTGGATTGGTCATGCAACTTACAAACAACGTGCAAGTGATCAGCAGGCATCAGTAGTCAATTCCACAGCTGAGCAAGTCCATTTCATCTTAAAACAGCCGTGAGAAAATATCTGTACAACCTGTCCGAAATGACTGCTGGCAGTCTTGTGTCTGTATGTTGAGAAGGCAACGCTTGAAAAGAATGAAATCCCCTTTGATATTGTCCTGGTCTTTTGTATGCAAATACAGACAGTGTGTCCATTAAAACCATCACCACACTTTCACTGCAACAAATTCTATTGTTTGACTTGGCAGCGTTTCATCTTTTCTATTCAGCCACACTCCTATCTTTACATCACGTCCAACATTAGTTGAAATTGGGTAATTAACAGTGAATTTCAATACAGACTGGTGATTCCCACATGGACGTCGGCCAAAGAATTAAACCTCTACTATAGACGTGAAAACCAAACTGACGAGATGTTTGACAGTGTCTATAGTGTTTATCCTTCACTGGTCAAGTGTTACTGGGCCACACAATAGTATTGTTAACGACTTTTGTTCATCAGATTGCTCTAGTCAGGTTGTGCTGTATGGATAAACACAACGTCGCACACTGGTCCATTGATGTAACATTCCCAAGGCACTAGCAAAGTTTGCAAAGTCCAATTTTAGATACTTCTTATTTGCCTGCAAATGTCCTACATCTTTTGTGAACACTTGATGTTCTGTAACTTTGAAAGATTCCAGTAGAAAACTCGTTCTACCGCGGCCTAGATATGCCAGGGTGTCGACAACGATAATGGTTTGCGCATAGGCATGTCACGTTAAACTATTTAGTTATGTGAACAATAAAGGTATTCGTCAACATCACATTTATCATTCCATACTCCATTACCTCATTCAGAACTAATTCACATTTCTACAAATATGCACGTAAAACTCATTAACACAAATATTCCCCTCCTTGACATCGTCCAAAAGGTTGACGCATACCTACAAACTCATAACCACAATCTTCTCTTTATGTTTGCTTCTAAGTTTTCAAACTATGTCAACTTTATAAACATTCACGTAAAACTCATTAATGCAAATATTCTCATGCTTGACACCAATCCAACACGTCCATACATGTCTACAGACTCATTAGCCCACTTTCCTCTTTATATTTGCTTCTGTGTAATAAAGTGAGTTAAGTCATTTATCCAACCAATACCAGAGTTGTAGTTGTGTGTATTTCATTTCAGATTTAATGTTTAATATCACTTAGGTTCACTAACTCTGATAAAAGAATTCACGGGTTTTGATAAATGAAACCCTTGTGTCGATATGACAGAACAACGTGGGAGTCGGTAAATATACAGTGGTTAGTTTACAGAATAACACATTATAACTACGCAACATAAGTACTGAATAAAAATGTTTTGACCATGAGATGCTAGTTAAAGTTTAACATATTTACAACTTTTATTCAAAAACTTGACTAAAGCTACACACAACATGATGACTACAGAATCTTGTAAAAAAAATTTAACCATCATTGGTTGATGTAAATATTATTACAAGTTAGGGTAGGAGATTAGAATATTGCTACAGGACAAAATTACTGAATAAACATTCTGTGATTATACAAAAAGTAAACTTTTTGGTTTTTGTGTATGTAGGGAGACTGCTGCAAATGGTAATAGCCATTTTAAAGTGCGGTAGTTCCGATGTATTAATTTCAGCAATATTCTCTGACGACTCTATTTTACGCTCAAATGATGATTTAAATAGAAAGGAATTTAATCTATTTTTGAAGCGTCAATATTTCCTATACTTGTTTTATGTGGTTTTTAATGTCTGTATTTTTTTGTATATGGGAGTGTATCCTGACAATAAAGTTTAATTATTTAATTCAAGTAGATGAAATTGACTGGAGTTCCTCTGGTATTTTATAAGCCTTGGGTTCTCTGTCAAATTACTGTAAATGTTATCTATTAAAGCAAGTTTTACCATAGTTCCTTACTCTGTTACTGCCATTCCTCAAAGCATAGAAAAAAAGTTAATACAATTGAATACACATACTCCATATTTTGCAAATTTTCTTATCTTGCACTAAAAATATTTGCTTTTTCTATAACTCTGTCAGACAACTGTTTTTCAAATTGTTTTTCACACCGAGATTTCATTCCTAGTCCAAACTGGGCCTTTAAAACCATGCAAATCACCATTCTGTTAGGGAGTCTATTACTCCCTAGCTTGATACAGATGTATACAAGTACAGTTCATCCCCAGTCTTAAATTTTGCCAATCCTTATTAGTTTAAGAATTGAACGACTCTATGCTGTGTGTGATGTTTGATTGATTGTTACAGAGAACAAAACACAACATAAAACTGCCCACAACTGTCTTCTAAATGTCTCAGTCAGACTTTTAGAATTACACGGTCGTTGAAATCACAAGTATCTTCTTACGCATTCATATGCAATGTACATGTAATTAGATAAAAAATTCACTTTTTTTGTAACTTCTTCACAAATTATGACTTTGTTTTAGATTCAGTTCATAGACTTGAACCACATCTATCAATCTACATCAAAAATTATGTTTCAAAGTGTAACGTCACAGAAAATTTCAATAAAGCATTATATCCTAATGTCATGGATCATAGTGAAGAGAAATCACTTTAGGAAGTGTGTATGGCCAAGTCACTTTTATACTGAAGTTTGTCTCAAGGGGTATCATGAAGTATGTGTGGTAAGTAGGTAACATCTGGCTAGTATCCATCATTCCCGGTCACTTGAGGTTATTTGAGGCTTTGTGGCATGTGATGAAGTAGGTAAAATCTACCTGAGTTCCCAGGTCAATTCACTGACCGGTTCCTCACCTGTGGTTTTGTGAAGTGTATGGTATAAAGTAGGCAAAATCTACCTGAGTTCCCTTTGGATTTGTGAAGTGTATGGTATATAAAGTATAGGTAAAATCTACCAGATATCTCCCATCACTTTCTTGAGCTTTCCCATCAAAGGTTTTCATCACAAGAAGTTAAACTATCTTGGCTGGTTTAATTTATTATTGAAATTCTAAAGTTCCTCTCATTTTTAGGAAAGATGTATTTACAAAAATTTTACCAGATTTTGTAAATGTTCTACAACTTAGCAAAATCATGGTAGTTAAAAGTCATAAGAAATTTGCAAATACGTGCAAACATTTCAACAACAGAACTTTTATTGGGCTGTAAGGTTGTCAGGGTCTTGGTGTTAATGCCTGACTAGAAAACAATTTTTAGGAAGTGAAACATTCATGAAGTTTGAGTGGATATTTGTCAGTGTTCCTCAAACAAAGTCATTGAGAGTTAAAGTCATGAGTAATTGTCAAATACGTACAAACATTTCAACAGTATAGATTTCATTCTGCTACAAAGTTGTGGATGTCTTGATATCAATGTCTGACTAGCTAATAACTGTTAGGAAGAGACACATCCAATAAGCGCACATTATTTTTATCAGACATGTTCTTCAACAAGAGCAATGACTGACAGTTGGTTTAAAGTCAAATACGAGGCCACATTTCGACAACATAATTTTCAGTAGGCTACAAGACTGTGGATGACTTGATATTAATATCTGACTAGTAAGTAATATTTAGGAAGTGACACATTCATGAAGTTAGAACAGATTTTTGTCCATATCCTGCAGCATTAGGAAAACCACCTGGGTTTAAGGGTCATTAGTAACTGACAAATATTTCGACATGAATAGTTTTTTAAGTAAACTACAAGGTTGTGGATGTCTTGATGTTTATGCCTGACTAGAAAGTAAGAAAAGTAAGTGACAATAAAATAAGTGAAGCATGTAGGTGCTAAATGTAACTATTGTATTTGTCTGAGTATGTTTTCTACTAAACTATCTCATGGCGGGAGACACTTTGGGGGTACTCAAGGACACTCTATTCTAGTCTTTCATACATATCTTAAATAGTTGTAACACAGTCATTTATAAAACTTTGAATTGAACTTTCTCAACCTTGTAAAATACCTCACATTAGTACAACAAATCTATTGTATTTTGTGTAAGTAAGTTTTCTAGGAATGCATCTCAGGTGGAAGACACTTTGAGGTTATTCAAGGACACTAGAAATCTTAATGGCTGTTATTAACATAGTAATTATAAACTTTGAACTTTATCAACTCTGTGAAATACCAAACAAACTGTATTTGTCTAAGAGTAAGACACTTGACACTTTGGGGTTATTCAAGGACATTTAAAATGGTTGTAAAACACAGTCATAAAATTTGAACTTTTCCAACCTTGTGAAATACTTATATTAGCATAGCAAATCTACTGTACGTTTTCTACTGATGTGATAAATCTCATTGCAGACATTTTTGGGGTTATTCACAGACACTGTAATGATAATCAGTAAATCTTAATAGTTCTCACACATAGTAATTATAAACACTAAACTTTGTCAACGTTGTGAAATATTTACATTAGCACAATAAATCTACTGCATTACATTTTGTCAAAGTATAGTTTCTATAATAAATCTTGTTACTAGCACTTGACTCTTTTGGGGTTCTTCAAGGCCACTGTAAGCTTTTCTTTTGGTATACCTCTTGATGGTTGTCACACATACATGTAGCTATTATAAACTTTGAACCATCTTAACCTTGTAAAATACTTCCACCTGAGCACAATACAGCTACTGCATATTTTCTCAATGTACTTCTCTGCTATGGTAGAACCACATGACACACACACATGCAAGTGTGGTGTACTCACGGTATTTGCACGAGTGCTTCCAGTGCTCTCTGTGGCTGTAATGTCACAAGCTAAGCAACTGAAAGTGCAGCAGAAAACACTGCAAGCATGAGTGCAAATATCCTAGAGTACCCATACTGGAACTCTCGTGGTATGGGGTTCTGTTATTATTATATATGTTTATCCAAAACAGCAATCTTCTGTAAAAATTACACTATGCGATTATATTTTAAATGAACTCGAAATGAAATGTATTTTCAAAAGAATGAAATGTAGTCAATAGTTAACATAAACTTTGAATCTCCCAAACCTTGTAAAATACAATGCACTACAGTACCACAATAGATCATATGTAGTTTGCATCAATCATTGAATTAATTGAATAACTACACACTAAATGGTTGTCATACACACACATAGTAATGGCAAAGGTTGGGTCTTTTTAACCTTACAATATACATTAACTGACAATTCAAATAGTTATACATTTATAATGGGTTATCAGACAATAGTGTGGAATCTGTATTGTCTATTTGTTATTCTTAGTTTATAGAGTCAAGGACAACAATACATTCGTTACTATAATATCAATTCTACTACATTGTACTGTAACACAATGTATTATGATTTTAGACAAGTTCATTGAAATGACAGTCAAAGGAACTCTCACATCAAAGCCAATAGACTGTTTTTACTGTCAGGGTCAACATTACATTCCTTACTATAATATCAATTCTACTGTACTGTACTTATAACACAATGTATTATGATTTCAGACTAGTTCATTGAAATGACATCAAAGGAACTCTCAGATTAAAGCCAATACACTGTTTTTACTGTCAGGGACAACATTACATTCCTTACTATAATATCAATTCTACTGCATTCTACTATAACACAATATATTATGATTTTACACTACTACATTTGTATACATTGAAATGTCAGTCAAAGGAACTCTCAGATTAAAGCCAATACCCACAACACTGATGTACAGTCCCAGTCATTGACAATACACATTCCTTAATAATATCAATTCTACTACTTACCACCTTTACACAAACACATTTATCTCTTTGAAATATTAGAACCGAAAGAATGAAATCATACTGATTAAGTAAGTTTCAGTTCCACTGATAAAGGTAGTTGAACTTTGTATTGATAGTACTATACTATCTCAATTATAACATATATCATTGCTATCAACAAGTGGTTACTTCCCTTCGTCAGGTTTATACTTCAAATCAAACTGTGAAATGTAAACAACTTTGAGATTATTTATTCAATTTTTTGTGATAACTGACCCTGTGAAATCTAAAAGTCCTTTTCTATCCCTTTTTTCAGATGTTTTGCAATTGTTTCCCCACAAACGAACGTATGCCGACACATTTCTATGTCAGCCTTGAAGCAACAAGTGGTTACTTCCCTTCCTTTCTTTTCCATCAGCAATTTTAGAGTTCAAATCAACTTGTGAAATGTAACAAATTTGAGGTCACTATTGATATCAATTTTTTGTGATAAATGACAGTGAAATCTACAAGTGCTTTTCCACACCTTCCTCAGATGTTTTACAATTATCTCCCCTGGCACAAACCTATAATGACACAACATTTCTATGTCAGCCTTGAAGCAACAAGTGGTTACTTCCCTTCCTCTCTTTCCCATTACTAATTTTAGAGTTCAAATAAACTTGTGGAAAGGAAACGTTTGGAGATTATTATAGATGTCAATTTTTTAAAGGAAATGATAGAGTACTGTGAAATCTAAAAGTGCTATTCCACACTCTCCTCAGACACATTACGACTACTACTACCCCTGGCATGAATCATTAGTATAGATATCTGTAAAAATATATGAAATAAACTAATTCCTAGCATACTAGTATAATCAATTACTATAATATCAATTCTACTGCATTCTACTATAACACAATATATTATGATTTTACACTACTACATTTGTATACATTGAAATGTCAGTCAAAGGAACTCTCAGATTAAAGCCAATACCCACAACACTGATGTACAGTCCCAGTCATTGACAATACACATTCCTTAATAATATCAATTCTACTACTTACCACCTTTACACAAACACATTTATCTCTTTGAAATATTAGAACCGAAAGAATGAAATCATACTGATTAAGTAAGTTTCAGTTCCACTGATAAAGGTAGTTGAACTTTGTATTGATAGTACTATACTATCTCAATTATAACATATATCATTGCTATCAACAAGTGGTTACTTCCCTTCGTCAGTTTTATACTTCAAATCAAACTGTGAAATGTAAACAACTTTGAGATTATTTATTCAATTTTTTGTGATAACTGACCCTGTGAAATCTAAAAGTCCTTTTCTATCCCTTTTTTCAGATGTTTTGCAATTGTTTCCCCACAAACGAACGTATGCCGACACATTTCTATGTCAGCCTTGAAGCAACAAGTGGTTACTTCCCTTCCTTTCTTTTCCATCAGCAATTTTAGAGTTCAAATCAACTTGTGAAATGTAACAAATTTGAGGTCACTATTGATATCAATTTTTTGTGATAAATGACAGTGAAATCTACAAGTGCTTTTCCACACCTTCCTCAGATGTTTTACAATTATCTCCCCTGGCACAAACCTATAATGACACAACATTTCTATGTCAGCCTTGAAGCAACAAGTGGTTACTTCCCTTCCTCTCTTTCCCATTACTAATTTTAGAGTTCAAATAAACTTGTGGAAAGGAAACGTTTGGAGATTATTATAGATGTCAATTTTTTAAAGGAAATGATAGAGTACTGTGAAATCTAAAAGTGCTATTCCACACTCTCCTCAGACACATTACGACTACTACTACCCCTGGCATGAATCATTAGTATAGATATCTGTAAAAATATATGAAATAAACTAATTCCTAGCATACTAGTATAATCAATAGTGAGACAGAGCACTTCATAAAGTTTTAAAAGCACTAACAAATTGAGTCTTGTAAAATACTCTCCAAAAGTCCTCTTGTTTATTCCAATTTCTTATTGTGTCTGTGAGAAGAATTAGTTATGGAAGACGTTAACGTAGCAGTGTGGTATTCGGTAGCAACAAGAATTATTTGAAATGTATTTTTCTTTAGAGTTTGTGCTGACAAATCACTTAAAGTTTCTTAGCTTTATGGATCTCTTTGGTCTTTGTGGTACAAGGTATAAACATTGAGATGTTCATGACATAGATTATTTGTAACAGATTATGAATATATAAAATCTTAGCAAGTGTTTCCCACACTCTACTTAAAGAACTTTAACGCATGGCCTTACAACGACACAACATCCGTTTCTCACACCTTGAAATAGCATTTTCAGTCAATAGTGTCAATCTCTCCGAACACATTAACTTTTGTAAGAAACCCTGTATTCACTGTACTCTGCCACTAGGTAGGTTGTAATCTCATTAATAATTCATCTATATTATTCAGTGTCACTGTGTTCTTGAATTAGTTTAACTCGGTGACTTGTCTGCTATCATGTGGGGTCTAAAACGCATCCAATAGTCTGTTGCCTTTGTAAATAATTCATGATTCAATCAAGCATGTATAGCTATGTTTAGAATAGGAAATATAAGAAAAATAAAAATTCCTACTATGCAATCAACTGTCCTAACCATACCAGAAGACAACCATAGAAGACATGCATAGACATGAACATTATACTGGAATGTGGTTTTGTTGAAGTATATTTTCACTTTGAGTAATATGCTTACAAACTCAGCTTATGACATAAATAACATTTCAAATATTTCCTAAATTTTCAGCGTATTTTGGTGTAATGTATACTGGATTAGAAAACGCCTGGTTTGGTCCAATTTTTGGTACGTTAAAAGACATTGCTATGTGTCAAAGGCATGTCAAATTAGCTGAGATGGGACATAGGTACAGGATGGGGAACTGGAAGGTGAGATTTTAACAGGTATACATTGAGAATAGACAAAATAACATTGTAAATAATTCTTAAAGTCTTCCCTAATTTGGTGTAAACACACAAGGGATAAAAAACCCACCACTTTTGGTATGTCGCAAGATATTGCTATGCACCAATGGCATGCAAAATAATGTCAAAGTGGGTATTACAAGATAGAGGGCACAAAGAAACACATATTAAGGTAATTACCTGCCAGACAGTAAGACAACTGAGAAATCACATCAAGGCAACATCACTGCTGTGTGTTCAGAACGTTGTAGGTACAACAGGTGTATTGTCCTCACCACGTTATTGAATCAAATCTGTGTCAAGTTCAAAGTTTAGAGTATGGTCCAATTGACGATAAAACGAGATAAGAAGTGACGTGATCAGCTGTAGTCGTATCTAGACCTGATAAGAGTCTACTGGTGGTAGGAGGGACTGGCAGCTATACTATTCTACATACATGGCGTGATGGACCGAAAGCAAATCAGTTATTTTAATACCCTTTGATGAGATACAATGCACACAGTGTATAGTCGTAAACAAAACATTTAGAGCAAGAAAAAACACCTTTCTTTCAAATGTCGAACAATTAAATTAGATTCACTGCTAACTGACAAGTGAGCAACTAATCTTACTCTGAATACCTTTCTGTCACCAATTCTACATTTCCAGACCAAATTACAGTAAAAACATTTTATTCCAGTTATCTGAGCTCTATTTAATTACAAATTGCACAATAAAAAAAAGTATAATGGCTTTTTTAACCGATTATTTCACACTTTTCTTTTCTATGTAGCGTATATAGAAAACCAATAACGAGTTTATTAGATTGTTTATGTCTACCACAGTGTATCCAAAACCTTCTACAATGTTTACTTCTCCTGCTAGTAACCGTGTTTTTATTTACCATCAACTTTACATCTACTAATCAGACAATAAAAAAACAGGATAATCGTTTTTTTAACCACTTATGTCACACTTCCCCTTTTAACACACTCGTATTTTGAAAACCGATAAAGAAAGTATTGGAATGTTTATGTTTGCTACATTGTATCCATATAATGCAATACAATGCTACAATGTTTACTCCGTACACTGTGTCTTTACCTACCATCAACATTTACACCCTCAAATCAGGCAATAAAAAACCAGACATAACCGTTTTTTAACCTCATATTTCACACTTCCCTTTTCTACGTAGTGTGTATAGTAAACCATTTAGGAGTCTATTGGAATGTTTATGTATACTACAGTGTACCCAATACCTGCTACACTGTTTACTCCTCACACTGGTAACTGTGTTTTGTACACACGTACACCAACACTACACCCATAATACAATGGACACAATACAGTACAGCCCTAATGCTTTCTCTAAACTCTTCTTTAATACCATGACAATAAATCTCAATTTTATCTCTCTTATTGTTTACATGTGTCATGATCCACAACAACGGAACAACACTGGCCCCTACAATGATTACATGTAATTGAAAGTGCATTAGTCATTCATTTCTAATATGTACGTGTATGCCTTGGGGTCTCCAAACTTAACCAGTAACTATGGACACCCAAACAAAACTATGTTTCACAGCAGATATTTGCATGATTTTTGAAAGGCCTTTTCTCCAAGTCAACACTGGCATCACACAAGTAAGCCAAATTCAACATTAAGGTCTGAACTTAAGATTGGTAAGAGCTTCTATAGTGACAGTGTAATACACAAAACATCAGGTATAGGACAGTACAAGCTAACTACATTTGTACGTGAAGACTGTAAAATGGCTAAAATTTTTAGGCATGGAAATATCTACGTTACAACAGTTTGAGCATTTATATTGATATTTTGGTTGGCATTGTAATCCCAGGCAATTACTTGAAGAGTGTAAAATGAATAAAATTTCAAGTCATTTAAATATCTAAGTTTACATAATTTGACTCATTTAAATCGGTATTTGGTTTGCATATCACAGAGGCCAAGGAATGTTGGATCACTAAGGTCATTACCTAGGTAACAAAACTATGGTCAGAGGTCATCTCCATAGCAACAATGATACGGTACCTTATTGCACATTTTAGTGCATTTTGTTAAAGACACAAAATTACAAATAGCAATAAGTTCAAAATAATCATTTTTGGAGTTTTTAGATTATTTTCATTTGTAGAAAACCATAAACTTATAGGTCCTTGTTGTGATAAAGCATGCAAGAAAGTGAAATTTACATCACAATAACATGCATTGTTATTTTAATTAATTTGAAATGTATTCAAAAAAGATTCATGGGTTACTTATAGTTTCAGAAAGCTGTTATTTTTTCTTAACTTAACTTAACTTGACTTAAATTAATGTATACTAATTTATAATATTCTAAGCATAACGTATGTAACAGTAAATGGTAAAGTGTTGAATTTTGCACAGACTGTACGAAGACTTCAAGACGACGTCAGTTTATACCAGTAGTATGCACACACAGACAAAGCCATAGACACAGACATGGACACAGCCAAATACACATACACAGTATAGACAGCCACAGCCATAGACACAGCCACAGCCATAGACATAGACATAGATACAGACAGACTAGACACAGCCACAGCCATAGACATACATATATACAGACACAGCCATAGACACATTATAATTTACATTCTGATCAAGTACCAGTGCAGAACCAGCCTTACTGTCTCTTACTAACATGTAAACATAGTCCCACTGTGATAGAATGACTGTGTTCATACATAGTACACATACCACCATATTAATGATTTACTAACATGACAAATGCATGACAATATTATTTACTATTCAACCAGCATTGTGCAGTGTCATTCTACCAGTCTCACATCACCATGGTTATCAAGTATTTGAACTTATACTGGTATAAACATTTCCAGTATAAATGCACACTTTTTATATCCAACCAGGATTTACCAATAAACACTGTAAACTCAGCCAATACAGAAGGTATGTGTTCTACATTCTGGTTATTGGAAAGACAAAAAAAATGCATAGTTTGGCCACTAGGAGTAGTGTTTCGAAACTTTTTTAAAAGTTATAATTAGAAAGACAAAAGACTTTACAGTTTGGCCACTGGTGGCGCTGTTTGTATAGTAACTTGCTTCAAGAGGGTAACCAGAATATAATGTACAGTACTAACATTTGTGAATGTGAATATAGTTAAAGATTACTTACCTCTCTGAGTTTAGACAGCGGTTGGTTGATCTTTGATAGAGACTTTATTGGTATCTCTCGTGTCTGTTCTGTCGGCTGTAAAGCTTTCAAGATATCTGCCTTGATGTCGATGTCATCGGAGTCTCGTCTTTCTTTCACTGACTCTTCACTCACCTGAAACAAAGTCAGATTATAAGTGTATCAGTATACAAATTGTGGTTCAAGTCTACGCTGACAACAGCTGAATGTTCACGCGACTTATTTCTACGAAAAAGTTTTTGCATGTATTCAGCTAAATAAATGCAGCACCAAAAAACATATGCCTATAATACGTACTTTCCTTATTTGGTCGTCAGTCTCCTTTTCTTCATCCTGTGTCTCCTTCTCATCCTGTGTATTTTTGTTTACATCATTTTGTTTACTTGACGGCAGTACCCAGTTGAGAGGTTTCAAATCCCCTTTCTCGATATCTTGATCGGGATCTAGACTTTCATATGACTTAGCTCTCTGGATTATGTGTACAGGTGGCTCTAATCTGGTTGGTGACGGAGTTTTACTTCTCTCTAAAAGTCACAAATATCATAAATCAGTGAAATGGGGAAGTCCAAAATAAATCTGTAATGTCTAAAATAAATATGTAATGTTTAAAATAAATATGTAATTGTACACAATAAATACAAAATGAAACAAGTCAGTCAAACACAAATGAGGGAAAGTTTATGCAAATTACTTCTGTCTTGAAATCAACATACTGTACTAGTGTAGTATACAGTGGAACGAAATTCCATTCAGGAAATGAAGGTATTTTTTGATAAACTTTGGATTCTGTGGAAACTCATTCATGATTTCACATCATATAAATTAAATGATTACAAGAAACAGCAATTTGAAACGCTATTTCACCTTTATTGTTCTTTCACTGGTATATATATATATATATATATACAACACATATTGTGATCATATCGTCATTATTATCAGACATACCTTCCCTTGGTGGCGCTGTTAACGAATTACTTCTCTGTCCCCTTTTTTTCCTGTTTTGGAATTTCTGTGACACTTTCCTGGCCTCCTCTAGTAATTGTTCATTAAACTTCTTGTCAGCTTCAGTAAGTTCTACTTCCTCTAAGTCTCCATTTACAAGATCTATTAGTTTCCCGTCTGTTCCCATCGTTGTCAGCACTGGTTTATTCTTGTCTTGGTCATGCATAGCTTTTAGTTTCATTCTTGAAGCAGAGAGCTTTCTTTTATCTTCACTGTTTTCAGATGTCGATAATCTGAACATCAATAAAATTAAAAGTTGGAGTAAACTTTTAAAAATAATTTTATTCTATTTTTTTTTCTAAAGTCACAAATATCATAAATCAGTGTAAATGGGTTGTCCAATATTAATTGTGAAAAGTCTAAAATGAATATGTAAATGTCTAAAATAAATATGTAATAATATGTAAAATAATACCTACTCTGCATATAAATAGGGGTCAGATTATGATGACACTCATTATGCTAGATGTACAGATAACTTTGACCATGTAACACACTTACAGAGCTCATAAATAAAGCACCCATGAAACTGTAGATGACTTTGACCACGTAACACACTCACAGAGCTCATAAAGCACTTATGAAACTGCCATTGTAGAGAGTATTACAGATTTTTTTATCTCCTAACGTTGGACTACAATATTATGAATATTCAGGAAAGAAATCTGTCACTGTATTTTTTGAAAATAGTTCCATTTTGGGGACTGTATTCATGAAAATGTTAGCATTATACACATTGGGAAGTGTTGAGGCACTAAACCCGCGATTGAAAATTAGCCCTTTAGATAGACGGCCTATGAACATACTATACACTTTATAATATAAAATACAATGAACTACTGTGTTCATTTTAATTACTTACATATCTTTGTTTACATCTGTATCTTCACTAGTTGATGGTTTAGATTGTCTTTCCTCTGTTATCTTGTTAGAATCCTTCTCTTCAGGTGAAGTACTGTCACTTAAAATACTCTACATTCATGATAAAACAGATAACATCCACTCAGATTAAATCTGATTCAAATGTGGTAACATAATGATGTAATACTACTTATAACTCAGTTGGGAAAGTATAGATTGTCAATGACATGTTTCTTGTATTTCAGAGATGACACTGTTGTTTTATGTCTAGAAAAGGTTCTACAGTTTCAATCCGTGTGAAAATGAACGCTGTTACTATTCAGTTCTTGCAAAAGCAGCAATGTCTATTTATCAACTGTATTACTCTTTATTTTTCATTTCCTTATTGTTATTTACCTGTTTCCACAGTAACAAGTTGTTTACAGACTGTTACCAGCATTTACCTGTTGTCATATCAACAATCCATTTACTAGTTGAATTATTGTTAGTTATCTGTTGCCAAAGGGGCAATGTCTTGTAACAATGATGGTTATTTACCTGTTGCCATAGCAACAATTTACCACCTGTTTATGTACTTATTGCCACAGCAACAATTTGCTAAAGAGCTTTCATATTCGCATTTACCTGTTGCCATAGAAACAATGTTTAAGAGCTGCCATATTCAAATTTACCTGTTGCCATAGAAACAATGTTTAAGAGCTGCCATGTTCATATTTACCTGTTGCCATACTGGTAATTTCTGTTTACCAGCATTGTTGTTATCGTTAGTATCTTTATCTTCCAGTGTTTCCGTAGGTTCTTCCTCCTCTATCACACTGTGTGTCATTCTCAGTGGAGGATGTCGGTGGAACATGATCTTGGTTTCCTGTGCGTCTCTGAAAAACACACAGATCACAACATTATTTTCACAAAGATTACTAGTTCTACAATTTTCTTACTTTTTATACTTATATGCCCCTGAAATAAATATCTTCAAATTTTGCTATCATTTTTGTCCAAAAATTTTTTCTCAGTTTTACTATTATAGTCAAGAAAACAAATCGGGATCATCATGCATTTTTTTTTAAAACAGGTAAAAAAAAATTGTTTTGCCTCCAAAATTGCCAATGTCTAAATATTTAGTCGACATGTATGATGTTATTTTTCTTTTCTTTTTTGTCAATATGATATCAAAATTAAGTCATTCTAGAAATTAGATTCCAATATGGCCACCAAATCCAATATGGCCACCAAATCCAATATGGCCACCGAATACTGTGCTAACTCCGTGGGAAAATATAAGAGTGATGATTTCCTTGAAAACATAATTATGAACTCCAAAGTTTGTCTTATTATTCCAAAAATGCCAGGAACAAACTTCCATATGGCGAAGTTTAGAGATTTTAGAATGTCAATTTTCAGGAAAATTGGTCCTCAGGTGGATTCTAGTTCTACCTTTCAAAATTAAGCCAAGGGATCATTCAGTTATTCCATTTATCTGCTAAATATATAGACATTAGATTAGACTAAAACACTTACACTGCGTCTTCAAGATTGTCTTCCTCTGAAAAAGGTGTAGCAAGCAGAAATCCTGGATTCGTTTCGAATGAACAATATTCCTCAAGAGGGGTCACTGAGTCTGAAATAACCAAACTTGTAATGGAATTCTCACTGTTAGAAGTCTCAGTTATTGATGGCAGTGTCTGGAACGATGAAGAAGTTTCACTATCGTCGCCCAATACACTGAAATGACCTTCAGGGAGATGTGACTGTCCATACGGCACCTGTCCGTCTGATTCGACGAGAGACTCGGTACTTGATACGGTATCACTGATATGAGACTGACTACGACTCACACATTCAATAGAATCGGTTTGCGTTGCAGTGGTTACTTTCAGATTTTGGTTGTTTAGGTCTGGACAGGACTTGGTTAGTTTAGCACCACTTGATAGTTCATTCGGTTTAAGGAATGTAGATGTAGGTGGAACTATTAAGTTTGATGAGGACAGAGATGACACTAGTTCTAAGAATGCATGGGGTGATGACTCATGTGGTACATCAAGATTCTCTAGTGTTAATGCATCTGAAAGAAAAAAAACATTTGGAATAATCAATCAATCAATCAATCAATCAATCAATCAATCAATCAATCAATCAATCAATCAATCAATCGGAAGCATCCAATCCAAAATGTTGGTTCCCTCCATGTCTCTGCAGAAACCAAAACCCACATGCACCTTTGCATTCTAAATATTCATAATATGCTGGCACGCAGGTGTCACGGATGACCTGGTTACTCAATTAAAATAAATTATAACATAGCAGTACTGCAGGTCCATATAGACGTCTGCATGTAAACATTTACTGCCATCAATATGAACAAATAATGTGTAAGTTTCGATTTTTTTTAAAAAACACTCTGCCAGTCAATAATTATTATCTGAAATTGAATTTTACCACCTATACATCTTAAAATAACAATCCTTTGATCAATCTTCTCAGTTCACAACTACTACATAATTATGTTATTCCCCAATTTTCTTCATTTGGCTGTGGAAAATATGGGTCACCTTAGGAGCCCTTGTCACTATGAATCACTAGACAAGTAGTGACAAAGACCCCTTAGGTCATGAGTATTTTCTGGCAGAATGAAGAAAAATATTGGGGAATAATATGCTTATACCAGCACCAGTAATATCAAAGAAAAATCAGGGAAATCAATGGCAATTTTGAACATTTGATTCATATTTAGAAAACAGAAGAACCATTGACATAAACGCGTGTTGTCGTGACACAGACGCGCATTGTCATGATGTAGAATGAGTATATATTCCCATATTTCTTGTTCAACTTAAGCTCATAAATGGTATAATATGCATGATTCCAGAAAAATGACAATTTTGTTTGTGCTCGATTTCATAGTCGATATCATCACTTCTTCTCCACATGCGACACATGTATTTATTATATGTGTGTGTGAATGAGTCAATCTTCATGTTCTATTTTAAAAAGCTTGAGGTACATGTAAAATGCTATTACAGGTACCAACCAATAATTTATTCAAACACTAGACAACTCTAGTATCAAAACATTCACTCAATCTATATAGTAACTCAGCAATCAATCAATCAATCCATAACATAGCCAACCAATGTTACGACTGCGAACACACAACTATTAAAACAGGAACATCTCATGTACATTGGTGCTACCAAGTAAACCCGTACTGAAAGCTGTCCTGTATAAATAACACATTCTGCAATCAGATTTCAGGTTTTTATTACCATTTTGATATTTGATGACTAGTGACAAATGTAATCAACATAGTAAGTCTGTCAATACTACAAAATCTGATCTAGATCCAATTCAATTTACCTGTGCATACTTGTGGTTAATTTGTATCTAATTCAAATTAACTGATCCAGATCAAATCCTTCTCTGGGTGCTGGTTTCGATTCAAATCAAAGTAATTCAATTAAGATCGCAATCAATTAGGCCTGGTATATATATATCTAATTTATCCTCCCACCTCCTTGATCAGATTGTCTGATAACTTTCTTTGACTTACCTAATAATGGAGTTGAGGTCTTTGCATAGATAGAAGGTGCGAGTTGATAACCTGATTTTAAACCATTCTTTAGCTTTTCCAAGTTTGATACATCAGCATTTACATTTGTATTCTGAAGGAAAAAGTACAGAAAATTATGAAAAAAAGCCCTTCCCACAACAGTCTTGAACAGTAACACCTACAAACTTTGCAGTCATATGCCAAGTCTATGTCATTGAAATGTATACAATAGCATTTTAACATCCCTTTCTGGCAATAATTACTTTTTTGGGTGAAATTTTAGTACACCTGTAGTATATTTTGAGAATAAGTCATAAAAAGTACTGGTATTTATCACTTTTAGTTTAACTTTGTTGATCGATCATACTACCAGCTAATAAGAGAAAACATCTCCATGCCTTGGGGGTCCAAACATGTAGTTTGTTTACATGTCTACAGTACATGTAGAACAATTAGTCTGGAGTGTTGAATGATCTCCCTAGAATGTTTCTATAAGAGGTTCAGACTAAAGAGATCAACAAAACCTTCTGTGTATAGTCAGTTTATATAGTAACCAAGAAAACAGAATCTGGATCACACCTATTTGTATGCAGTGGACTGACGTGGTTGGGAGGGGGGGGGGGGTGCATGGCAGTCAGTCACCTGTGGTGTATAGGACTATGTAACTACATAAGCAAAATCCGGAATTACTAGAGGACATGATGTCCTTGCTCATTGTTGAGGAAAACACCTCGTCAGGTCGAGGCCTTGCATTACAGTAGAGTTTAATAATACAACTTGAGTGGAATTGGTGTGTTGTAAATAATGAACATAGCCTAAAGGTGTTCGGCTATGATACACATAGATGAACACATAGAATGGATGGAATGCCTGTAAGAGGTGTCCTGAATGTAGACTTTAGTTTTTATAGTGAGTGAGTGGAGACAAGGGTACCCAGTACTACATTTTTTATGGTGACTTGGTGAGTGGACACATGGGTGTCATTAGAATCAGGCTACCAAAAACAAGCTGTATATTTTAACACTGTTGTGGGTGGATTTGTAATTTGTCACAGTCTATTGGTGTTGTGAAATGCTTGATTGTGAAATATTAGAATTCATTTAGTCTAGATCCTATACCTGTTGACATTCTTTCCAATCACTATCCTCTACACGTATAGTCAAAGTCACAAATTTTACTGACAATTTAGCAAACCTGCTGGGGAAAGGCTGAACAGTGCATGTCAGTAGTATTATTAAATCTATCACACACTGACAGGCAGTTGTAATTGGTTACTTCATTCCAACAGTTGTTCATTAATCTTCAATTAGTACGGCCATGTTTGATTAAATTATGTAAGGATGCGATAACGTCATCACGTCTACATCAACTCGTCAATACCCTTACACTTTCGCAGCTGGGTGTGAACCGTTTGATTACTGAAAACAGTTTTGATGTTTAGGTGACAATGTTGAATTATTGATTGTGAAGTGTGGACATGTGTTATGCATGGTAATAATCTCTTGTTGTGAAAGTTTCATTTCGGTGAACCGTTCCAGTGTTTATTGATAGCATTGTAAGTTTTGTTAAGTGTGGACATATGTTATATATGGTAGTAATCTCTGATCTCAGTTGACATTTTCTTGATGTGAACAGTTTCATTTTCCAGTGTTTATTTGATAACATTGTAAGTTTTGTTAAGTGTGGACATGTGTTATATATGGTAGTAATCTCTGATCTCAGTTGACATTTTCTTGATGTGAACAGTTTCATTTTCCAGTGTTTATTTGATAACATTGTAAGTTTTGTTAAGTATGGACATATGTTAGTCATTATAACAAAATACCATGTACAAGTCTGTTGACAACCCTTCCTGATGTATAACAGTTTCAGAATTTATTTCAAAAGTTTGTGGAGTGTGGAAATATGTTATGCATGGAAATGCACTGCGTAAGTCTTAAATCTGCTGACATTTTTTCTTCCTGTGAATTTTATGTTTATTTGAAAAGTTTGTGAAGTGTGGACATCTATGTGTTATGCATGGTAGCCAATACACAGTACAAGTCTGTTGACAACTTTTCCTGATGTAAACAGTTTCAGAATTTATTTGGAAAAGTTTGTGGAGTGTGAAAATACATGTATGCTATGCTGGGCAATGCACTGTACAAGTTGTAGAAGAACTTACGGTAAAAAGTCCGTGAAAAGATTTTAAGTTTTAAACTTTGTTAAATAAACAGGAATTACTTTAACTACAACATGACGCCTGAAAGAACTGAAAACCTAGTCTTCAACGTAAAGGATAGATTTTCAACATTTTCTAGTCTGTAATATTATTGTACACTATACATGTACATGTATACAACGCATACAAATGTACATGTATGTATTTAAGTTAAAGAGAAGGATAGAAAGCCTTAGTATGGATGCCAACGTGGCTCTAACTAAACCACAAGTGAGGTGTAAATCGTAATGATACTGTATAGGAACTAGACTTAGACATTCTTGCAAACCAGAACTGTTATTTCTTCCGCGACACTGCGAAATAATGACGCATTTTGGGCGGTGCCATAAAAGAGGCTGTAGTTTGCAACGATGGACTAAGAAGGCCGCCATAACATCAATAAACTATGTGATTTACAAAACAAGCTGCTGACATACATGTACATATAGGGCTACATGGATATTGATTTACAATACATGTCATGTTGTTTACACTGGGAAAATAAACCAGTTGAAAGAACTGATCTGACAAACAATGTAAGGGTATGTAAGTTTACAATACAGGCCATGTCTTGTAATGACAGCAAATATAACCAGTTGCTGAAAGAACTCATCAGCCATATTGGTAACTATTAGTTTACAAACATGTTATGGTTTGTACTTTTGGAAAAATAAACCCTGTTGCAAGAACTCATTAGATATATGGATACTTCAAGTTTATGTCACAGTCTGTTTTTAGGGAAAATAAACAACTCGGCTGACACACGGGTATGTAAGTTTAATATACTTCACAGTTAGTACTTACATGTAGGCAAAATAAACCAGCTGCAACTCGGCTGACATATGGGTATGTAAGTTTAATATACTTCACAATTTGTACTTACATGTAGGGAAAATAAACCAGTTGCAACTCGGCTGACATACGGGTCATGGGGTTGGAAAGTTTAAGATATTTTGTACTTTACATGTAGGCAAAATAAACCAGTGTCTAACTACTGGGTATTTACAATGAGATACTATTCCCAAATATTTTTCTTCGTTCAGCCAAGGAAAATACGAATGACTCAAGGAGCCGTTGTCACTACTCGTCTAGCGACTTGTAGTGACAACCTGCGAATAACATAATTATACCAGCATCAGTAATATCAAAGAAAAATTGGTGAAAGTAATAGCAGTTTGAACGTTTTGACTCATATTTCAAACACAACAGAACCAGTGATATAGACATACATTGTTGTGACATAGACATGCGCTGTTATGATGTATAACAACCAGCGTATATATTCCATAATTTTTGTTCAATTTGGTTTGTGTATGGTATAATACATGCCATGCTTTGTCCTTAGGGAAAATAAACCAGTTGGGAGAACTTGTCTGACATACCCTCTGACATAGGGGTAACTAAGTTTACAAACATATCATGGTTTGTACTTCAGAAAAATAAACCAGCGGCTCAGAAAAATAAACCAGCGGCAAGAAATACATATACATGTCATGGTTTATCCTAAGGTAAAATAAACACTCAGCAACTGTTTGAACTACACTCTAATGAAACCTACATCAGATCTATGAAATCCTGTAAGGATAGACTCATTTATTAGTAATATTATATGTGTATACCCTAACAGTTAGTTTCAATTAGTTACTGGAATTAGCTGAGATTATTGTTTTTAACTGGAGGGTAAATACTGCATAAAGACCTTTGTGAACTCTCCTACTACAAATGTACATTTGTAGTTCTAACTTCTTGTATAAAGTTAACGTTGATGCATGCCATCCATAGATCTGTTACCAGTTTAAAGATGCATCACATGTCTCCATACAATGCCATGTTTTCTGGCTGTGCAGGAGAGGGAGGGTGTGGGTTTGTACATGCTACTAAGGGAGAGGGAGGGGGTGGGTTTGTATCGGCTACTAAGGGGGATGGAGGAGGGGGTGGGGCTGGTTGTCACCTGATCATACTCAGGGTTTACCGGTGAAACCACTCTCTATCCTTGGTGGTATTTAGTCTTTGTTCTATAAAATCATTCACAATTAAAGAGGTCAACATGTCTTTCCATCAGTTCATGTACCATACAATCTTTGTGCCAAGTTTGAATGTAATTTTAACCTCAAAGTGTAGAATCTTTGTGACAAGTTTGAATGTAATTTTAACCTCAAAGTGTAGAATCTTTGTGCCAAGTTTGAATGTAATTTTAACCTCAAAGTGTAGAATCTTTGTGCAAAGTTTGAATGTAATTTTAACCTCAAGTGTAGAATCTTTGTGCCAAGTTTGAATGTAATTTTAACCTCAAAGTGTAGAATCTTTGTGCCAAGTTTGAATGTAATTTTAACCTCAAAGTGTAGAATCTTTGTGACAAGTTCGAATGTAATTTTAACCTCAAAGTGTAGAATCTTTGTGCCAAGTTTGAATGTAATTTTAACCTCAAGTGTAGAATCTTTGTGACAAGTTCGAATGTAATTTTAACCTCAAAGTGTAGAATCTTTGCGCCAAGTTTGAATGTAATTTTAACCTCAAAGTGTAGAATCTTTGTGCAAAGTTTGAATGTAATTTTAACCTCAAAGTGTAGAATCTTTGTGCAAAGTTTGAATGTACATTGTAATTGTTACCTCAAAATGTAGAATCATTGTGCAAAGTTTAAATCTAAATTTCCTTACCACAAATGATGTGAGTGACTTGGCCTTGGCAAGCTGTGAGTGTAAATCCTTCAGTTCTCGGTCAACAGCAGCTCTCACTTGCTTCCCTGTCAAGGAGGATGTCTGCTTTGGAAGTAAAATACAGAGATAAGATAAAAGATTAGATAAGTCAAATCAACCGTAACTATTTTTGGTGCATTGTCATGCTAGAGAAAGCCATTTGACTATGAGAGAGAGAGAGAGAGAGAGAGAGAGAGAGAGAGAGAGAGAGAGAGAGAGAGAGAGAGAGAGAGAGAGAGAGAGAGAGAGAGAGAGAGAGAGAGAGAGAGAGAGAGAGAGAGTGTGTGTGTGTGTGTGTGTGTGTGTGTGAGAGAGAGAGACAGAGACAGAGAGAGACACAGAGAGAGAGACACACACACACAGAGAAAAAAGCCCACATGTACAGTTCTAGACTAAGTCTTTATAAACACTGTGATACAACGTTACAAGGGTCTAGAGTTCACATGAGGACAACATTATTTTGCTATATCATATAGCACTGATAAAAAGATCACACTGTGTGTACTTCCATTACTTTTATACATTGTACATGTTATGTACAATCTGGCACACGACAAGAGGTCAAATGAGGACATGTGTATCACATGATAAATATAACTATTTGTATGTACATGTACTTTGATACAACAACATATCAAATTTGTACTTTAAATCATTTTACGCACGCAACAGAAAGTTACAGAGATCATGAGGTGAAATGAAGACAGTGAGTATCAAACTACTGGTATTCCATATTTGATATTCATGACAATTGTACATCATGGTACATGTACTCGGAATCAAAGTTAAAGAGCTTTAAATAATTGGGTGGTTAAATAGTGACAACTGCATCAATACTGACATCTTTTATTTACATACATTGTAATTTGTGCATTCCGATACAGAGTTAGTAAAGTCATAGGGTCAAATAAGGACAAATGTACTAAATTTTGACTTCCATTATTTACATGTACTCGGTATCAAAGTTAAAGAGCTTAATTGGGTGGTTAAAATAAGGACAACTGCATCAATATTAACATTTTTTATTTAAACACATTGTACATTCCGATACAGAGTTAGTAAAGTCATAGGGTCAAATAAGGACCAATGTACTAAATTTTGACTTCCATTATTTACATGTACTCGGTATCAAAGTTAAAGAGCTTAATCAGGGGTAGGTAACAAATATTAGTCTAGAGCACGATCGATATAGTAACAAGTACAAATATAAAAGTTGCGGGAAAATTCTACATAGTACCTGGTACAAGTCGTTTAGTTACGAGCAAAGTCTATATTGCGACGAACACAAAGTCCTGTTTTTCCCACCGTCCATTGCGTATTCAACATGGCGGCAAGTAAGATCGACAATCCTGATGGTAAGAGTCAGTCGATTTCTACTACTAAAAATCGAAAATACGTATTCCTATAGCGTGCGTTCTGGGAAGAATTGGTTGGAGGAACAACAGGGAAAATTTCATTGATCGATTCCACCGATTGTGGGAGGAGTTAGCGAAAAACTTTTTCTACCGACGGATGTCCTATTCTAAACACACGTCTCTATGCGAATGCATGTACAATATTGACAGTAGTACTATATTTTATGTAGACAGAATAACAAACCCATATGTTGCCTGCAAATTCTATGTAAAAAGTAAAGCATACAATATTTACAACCAACCAGTTAACAAACCCCACAGTACTCTGATAGAAGATCAGTGGTTCAAAATACGTATGTACATGCATTCGGTATAGGGACGTGTGTTTAGAATAGGACATCCGTCGGTAGAAAAAGTTTTTCGCTAACTCCTCCCACAATCGGTGGAATCGATCAATGAAATTTTCCCTGTTGTTCCTCCAACCAATTCTTCCCAGAACGCACGCTATAGGAATACGTATTTTCGATTTTTAGTAGTAGAAATCGACTGATTCTTACCATCAGGATTGTCGATCTTACTTGCCGCCATGTTGAATACGCAATGGACGGTGGGAAAAACAGGACTTTGTGTTCGTCGCAATATAGACTTTGCTCGTAACTAAACGACTTGTACCAGGTACTATGTAGAATTTTCCCGCAACTTTTATATTTGTACTTGTTACTATATCGATCGTGCTCTAGACTAATATTTGTTACCTACCCCTGTTAATTGGGTGGTTAAAATAAGGACAATTGCATCAATATTAACATTTTTTTTTAAACACATTGTACATTCCGATACAGAGTTAGTAAAGTCATAGGGTCAAATAAGGACAAATGTACTAAATTTTGACTTTAATTATTAACATGCCCTCTGATACAAAATTTTAGACCAAGAGGTCAAATGAGGACAGCAGATATCAAATAGGGCCAATTTAATTATGCACATTGTAATACCAAGTACTAGTTATTGTGGTCATTAGGTGAATTAAGGACAAAAGTATATTTCTCGTGCGTACATATACGATGTAGATATGTGTGTATACATTCTACTATGAAGTACAAAGGTAGCTAAGGTCAAATACTAAGGTCAGTAGGTCAAATGAGGACAAGTGTATCAGACTGTATATTCTATCTGTACACTCTGATACAATGTTGCTGCAAGCAGCAGGTCAAGTGAGGACATCACCATATTGAATGCTTATAGTATTCGTTATATGAACACTTTGATAGGTATTGAGGTCAGTGGGTCAAATGAGGACATCACCTTATCCAATGCTCAGTATTCATTATATGAACACTTCGATACATATGAACACTTTGATATGTATTGATGTCAGTAGGTCAAATGAGGACATCACCTTATCCAATGCTCAGTATTCATTATATGAACACTTTGATACATACGAACACTTTGATATGTATTGAGGTCAGTAGGTCAAACAGGACATTATCGTTTCATTCTCAGTATTCTGTTATATGAATACACTTTGATACAATGTATACATAGTTTAGGTCAGTAGGTCAAATCAGGACAATAGTGTATCAAATCCTAAGTATTTCACTAATTGTAAACATTCTGATACAATGTATACATAGTTGAGGTCAATTGGGGACAACAGTGTATCAAATTTTGAGTATATACATGTATATGTACACGATGTAGCATATATCACTTAAACAAGAATGTGTACTATGTATATGTACACAATGTAGCATATATCACTTAAACAAGAATGTGTACTATGTATATGTACACAATGTAGCATATATCACTTAAACAAGAATGTGTACTATGTATATGTACACGATGTAGCATATATCACTTAAACAAGAATGTGTACTATGTATATGTACACGATGTAGCATATATCACTTAAACAAGAATGTGTACTATGTCATACTGACACTGCTATTAAACAGTGTCAGTACCATAAACTCCACAAGTAGAGATATCTCACAATAACTCATGGGGGAAATGTCACTTCAACTTTGTACACCAATCTTATATTAAAGGTGCACAAGCTGAGTTGACACATGTTTGGGCGTAGTTTATTGCTACATACAGTATTTCAAAGATACTCACAGTAATTTTGTACTTAATTACTGAAGTATACTTAACCACCACTTGAAATTGACTGAACTTTGTATTAAGATATAACTCATAAATTCTCCGATGACATAATTTATCATACCACGACATATCAAACTGTTCATGAAATCCCAACTATGCAATTAATTGTTTTAACAACCTATGGTGACACAAAGACAACTTTTGTACTCATCTGTGCAGGTAATAATTCAAATATTTTGGTGTAGTACAAAGTTTTTATTTGTTGATCAACATACTGCACTGCACTGGTAATTTATGGAGTTTTATAATCTACTTCTGTTTTATTATACAATGGAACTATTTTCTTGGTCAAATAATGATCAATCGCAGTCAAAAATCACATTTTGACTGCAATCAAAATATAAATAATCATGTTTCAACTGTTATCAGGAAAGCAGGGAAATTTAAAACCATTTATGAACCATGATGGGGGACATTACCAACTTCCGAGAATTTGGGTCAATTGTCTGAAGTCACACTTGCGTGGTGACTTCAGAAAACACTGACGAAGCCATGGTGGATACCTGGCGAAAGCTTTAGCGAGCTAATTGTAAATTTCGGTGCAAAACGAAGTGAAATCCTTACTTTTGTTGATTTAAACTGGATCATTCATATACATGACAGGATCAAGACATTGTCAAGACACACACTGTATGCACATACGCTGAGAGTGATACAGCATGTGAACACTCACAAACATTTTAATGCGTAGACCAAGACTATGCAGACATCTTAATTTACAATCAGGATTGACTGATATCAAACTAAGTTATAGCTAGGCTGTTTTCACCACAGTTGATAAACAGTCACGTTTCTAAGTGCTGATTCTTTGACATTCTCATGTACGGAACATTAGCCCAAACACTTATCCTGGTTTTGCGATCACTTTTGCATGTACATTAGCCCAGACACATGTCCTGGTTTTGCGATCACTTTCGCATGTACATTAGCCCAGACACGTGTCCTGGTTTTGCGATCACTTTCGCATGTACATTAGCCCAGACACTTGAAAACCATGATTTTTTACAGGAAATTTCATAAAACTGGAGTAAGTTTTCAAAATGACGACAATGTGAACTTTATACACAGATCCACAGCAGGATGGGGGCAGGTTTCTAAGCTATTTTTATCACAACTGAACTGATAGAGTTCAGTAATGCTATAGACATGGTACAGTGTCTGTCCATCTGTCTGTGTGTGTGTGTGTTTGTGTGTGTGTTTGTGTGTGTGTGTGTGTGTGTGTGTGTGTGTGTGTGTGTGTGTGTGTGTGTGTGTGTGTGTGTGTGTGTGTGTGTGTGTGTGTGTGTATATATGTGTGTGGCCGACTTAAACTCAAAAACTACCAGACCGATTGCCTTGGTTTTTGTTGGGGAGATTACTTTTGGTGTCTAGTTGGGAAAATGTTCAAAGCAAAATGATCATATCACAGGTATATGTATGTGATGTGGGTCAAAAAATGTAGACACACATGGGATCAAGTTCAGCCGTATTGGAAATTACAGTGTCAGCAAATCAGATCTCTATCATAAAATTCATTATTGCCAGGGTTTTGTCATCAGAGAGGTGTAAGACAAGCTAAGTAATAATAAAAATGTCAAAATGGCAACTACATGTAAGTAAGACTACAATGTCAAAATGGCGACACTCCATAATTATGGTAGGCAAGTCTGTATTTATGATGGTCAGAGTGGGCAAGATAAACTCTACAGTCCATGGCAATCAAACTAACTTGGTTTTAGATGTAATTCTTTAAATGATACCACCCAACATCCTTGATAAATCTGAATGCTATACCAAGGAAATGAGAATACGACGGAACTTGGGAATGTTTTTCCTTGATAACATTTTGCAAGAATAGATTTTTAGCTGACTTTTCCTGTAGTTATTGCTGAGGATTATTTCATCCAATGTTACTGGACCTTGCATGATGATTTGAGGCACCCAAGAGGTGATAAACCGTGTACAATTAGAAACTCCTTATACATTTTTGATCAACGTTTGCTTCATTGTTGGAGAAGTGCACATGCCATCCACATATATCGAGTATTGCAGAGTAAATTTGAAAAACAGCCAACACCTCTGTGATTGTGTAATCAAGTTTATGGGTTTGTTCAGAAGCAGATAAAATTAGGAGTACTATTTGAAGATTTCAACATTATCAAGGTAAATATGAATTAATATGTTCAATATTTTCCATATGTTGTATTATTAATGAATTGTCATTGTGTACATGCACACTGTTCAAATCGGCCAGAAATGAATTTTGAATTTTGAAACTATCAGACTTACATGTAGGTGACAATGTAGATGTATTCCTAATTTTCTTACATATTTTCGTGTCATAGTTAGCATATTTCTGATTCTTTGGTGTTATGCGTTGTAATTGCTACACATTAAGACATTACTCTGTCAGTAATACCAAATATTTCATATTATGGTTTCATTTTAATCTGTATTCTGCATACAGTATGTGCAGTAATACAATGTTTATCTGCAATTTACTTCAAATCATACTCAGCACCTCAAAGCTTCCCCACTTTGTGCTCAAAGCACTCTTTACAATTATTTTGTGGTGCATTTCATCATTTGACTAATTTCACAATCGAACTTTTACTTGTCAGGTAGTGACAATAGGAATATATGTTTCAACAGTTTATGACTGATCATTTCAATAATGTCAGTTCCAAGAGTTCAAGGACATTCCTTGATATTCCAGGACTATCAAGAACTTTCCTGCTGTGGTTTGATATTTCCGGGAATGTCAAGGATTTTCCAGCATTGGTTTGATATTCCATGACTATATATTAATTACAAGTCAAAATATTGTTATATCATAGCCCCTCCACCCATCCACGAGAGTCTATGGTTATATTTAGCCGCAGACAAGGAAAACAACAACTTAAGGAATAGTACTACACACCCCTATATACTACACACCCTATGTGTTTTGGCATATGTAAGAAATCTAAGTAGTTCTTACACTGACTTAGTCAACAAACTGGTATGAGTCTCCTTCAAGGCTACCTTCACCATAGTTAAGTGTACTCAACTGTTACTATTCACAATGTTTAGTTAGATACTAGACATAACCTTGGCTGATATCAGTACACTTGTTGGGTTAAAGGATAATACAGGTACATAATACAGGTACACAATGGTGGTATGATAAGCTGATAAGAAGTGTCAACAAAAACAGTTCAGTTAAATTTCAGCTGAAATACAAAGATTCCAATAACCTCAAAATCCCATGTTCCAAGAACCAGACATAAATCCTGTGGTGAGTGCTCATTGAAATTAACTTTATCTTCGGTAGTCCTAGTCGGCTACCAGTATCAGAAATTGGTGGCCCAAGGATTGTGACCTGTAGTCCTATATTCCTGAACTGAAAAGAGTTCCTCTATTGGAAATATCAATAACATTGGAATCACTTGTTCCAGTGAACAGACTAAGGGTGAGTGTGTTCATTAATGGTTGAATGCATGGAAAAAAATGCTGTAGATCCAAAACACAATTATTAAAACTGTTGATTCATACATGTACACTGAGTAATTAGGCTAAAATAGATCATGTATGGTGATTTGTGGTTCACTTACTTGTAGTCTGGTTGCCAATGTTTGAGTGGAGGTGTAAATGGTAATGATACCATAGAGGAGCTATAGACTGTGAATAGAGGTGTAAATCATAATGATGCTGTATAGGAACTAGACTGTGAGTGGAGGTGTAAATGGTAATGATACTGTATAGGAACTAGACTAGTGGAGGTGTAAATGGTAACGATACTGTATAGGAACTAGACTAGTGGAGGTGTAAATGGTAACGATACTGTATAGGAACTAGACTATGTGAGTGGAGGTGTAAATGGTAATGATACTTTATAGGAACTAGACTGTGAGTGGAGGTGTAAATGGTAACAATACTTTATAGGAACTAGACTGTGAGTGGAGGTGTAAATCATAATGATACTGTATAGGAACTAGACTGAGTGAAGGTGTAAATTGTAATGATACTGTATAGGAATTAGACTATGTTCACTAAGCTTGAATCGAAAATCACATCTAGGTCTGAGAAACTTACAAAATTGAATTTCTGCCAACAAACGCAAAGAAAACTTTTAAGTAGGGGATGAAATAAAATATTTCAGATAGTTTATTGTACAGTGACCCCATTTAACAACATTACTGTTACAGGGTTGGAAGAAAACAATGTATCCAATAACAATAGTGTGTTGATACATTGTAACAATCTTTTGACACATTGAAATGGACCTTACATTGTCTGCATTTATCTTAACTGACTGCATGACTGATTGTATCTATAGCTGTACCATGGCCACTACCCATGTATGTAATTATGGTCAAAATTTGACAACACAGTATACATGAAATATATTGCGTAGAAGTTCTCAACATACTGCATAAATAATTTACCTAGTATATTTCAGGTAAATCGCTCAGCCTTCTTCACCTGTTAGTGGTTCAATAATGGCAGCTTCTCATATCAATTAATAGTTTCACACCAAACAATATGTTATCTATGCTGTCCTGTTAGATCACTCCATGAAATGGACAATATGTGTTTTGGGTTGACATGTTTTGTCTATTTCATGAGTCACCTGACAGCTGATAGATAACAATTACAATGGTACAAATAGATTACATGTAAATTATTATGCAACATGCTGTTTAATTTTCAGAAAAAATAGATACCATTTCAAACTACAAAACAGCGAATTACATATAGTTACACAATGTATGCTCTTGACAAAATTCAAAAACAATTGTCAATGAGTGATATTTTTATTTTTTATTTTTTATTTTTTTATTTTTTTTATTTTTTATTTTTTAATTTTTAAAAAAAAAATATATATATATATACGTAATTTCTTAAAATTTGCTGTCATGGATAAACATTATGGATAATATTCATATCAATGGTAAAATTATCATTAGTCTAGTTCCTATATGGTATCATTACCATATACATCTCCACTCATTAGTCTAGTTCCCTTTTGGTATCATTACCATACACATGTATACATATCCACTCATTAGTCTAGTTCGTATATGGTATCGTTACCATATACATGATCTCCACTCATCAGTCTAGTCCCTATACTGTACATGTGTACATGTATATCGATATGCTTCATACCTCAACACAGTTAGAGACCACGTTGACACCCAGACTAAATCATCATGAACCTCACAAATTGACACAATATACAATCTATAATTCTAATTTTGTAACAGATTCTGATGCAACAATCAGATCAACATTCAACTTAACATAACATGACAATTACCTGTTATTTTAGTACAACCATAAAATTCAAACATTGATGTGTGACATATTAAAGCATTATGTCAACATTTAATGTGTAATTAACTTGTTGACCTTAGTTGAATACATGTAAGTAAGGTACCAGTGTGGTACCCAATATATCATGCAATTGTACATGTACAAAAATGTACTTATAACTTTATCAAAACTATATTCATAACTTTATTTTCATTACAAGTACGAAAAGCTTTGGTTTCAATGATGTGTCTGTCTGTCTGTCTGTCTGTCTGTCTGTCTGTCTGTCTGTGTCCTGTATCTATCTGTCAGATCTGTCTGTCTATGTATGTGTGTGTGTCTGTTAGTCTGTGTATATGTATGTCTGTGTCTATCTGTATGTATGTATGTATGTATGTATGTATGTATGTATGTATGTATGTATGTATGTATGTATGTATGTATGTATGTATGTACATACATGTATGTATGTATGTATGTATGTATGTATGTATGTATGTATGTATGTATGTATGTATGTATGTATGTATGTCTGTCTGTCTGTCTGTCTGTCTGTCTGTCTGACTGACTGCCTCTGTGTCAATATACCATGTATGTCTGTTTGTCTGTAACAACACTGAAATAATGTCATTTATTGAGCTACAAACACGGACTTAGTCTATGTTGTTTGACATTGATTTTTCAAGTAGGAAGCCATGACAAAATTGTTATAAATTAAAAATCTAAAATAAATACCACATCCTAATCCATATGGCCACTTTAATGTCCTATTTGTTAGTAAAAACGCTGAAATATTTTAGTCATTTTTGGAACTCACATTTAAACTGTACAATATTCTTCATTGTCGTAAACCTCAGCCTCTTTTACGACACAATCTAAGCTTGATAATTCGAAGTGTCGCACGAGAAACATCATCTCTGGTTTACGAGAATGAATATTCACCTAGTACCTACATTTTTTTGTATCTCTGTTCAACTTCAAGAATGTTATATTTCCAACAGCTAGTACAATATTTACTTGAGGGGAAAAGAAAGTGAAGAACTTTAGGGATTTCGCCATGCATTATCTCTGGTAACATTTCGGCCTCTGGTTTCCATGGAAACCATAATTTTTAGTAATAAGAATTTTTCCTGATGTCGGAACCATGTGAAATGAATTGTTGCCATGGAGGACAAGCATTCCATTATTATTCAATCTAAGCTGTCCTTAGGGTCCATGATGTTGTGTCAATTGTAATGTGTCCCTAGGTATGCCATCTAAGCTGTCCTCTGGGTCCAGGATTTTATGCCAATATGTCCCCTGGTGGTTACGTATTGTAAGAAAACAATAGAATTGCTCTGAGGCATAGAATTAATTCTAGATTGCCTAAAACCTGCAATTATAGTTATTTCATGTCTCACTAAAGTCCCTCCAGTTAAGTAGTACATGTAAGTCCATTGGTAGTGGTTCATTGCATACCAAGATATTAAAACTGGGTGGGATATTGTAGGGGGAGTGGGGGGGGGGGAGGAGGGGCTAATTAGATTAAATTTCACCACTCCCAAGAACTCTTCTTTTTTCAAAACCTTGAGATGTGTATAACAAAATATTCCATGAATAGAAGGGTGTTCCATTGGTTCAATAACCTCCAGCAAGCACTGCTCTGATCTTGCATACAACTACTCAATTTTACAGCTGAGTGGGTATGTAACATTGACCAGACTTGTTATTCATACCTCAATACACTTTGTCAAACTTGGTCAATACAAACTGTATACATGTAATCTCCTCAAACACAGTATACATTGTATAGTCAATTTATATACATGCACTTGGGATTAATATACCTAAAGCTTGCAATGGTATTTCCACTGTCAAAATAATAGGGTTAAATTTTTTTTTTTAAAAGTTCGACCATTTAATACAGACAAAAGAAGGCGATGACCAACATGTAATTAAATAAACAAAGAGAGAAAGGTCAAAGTTCGTCTGTTTACTTACATTAACATGGTCAAAGTTCATGTGTTTACATTAGCAGGGTCAAAGTTCACGTGTTTACATTAACAGGGTCAAAGTTCATGTGCTGAAACCATTGAACATGTACCTACCTAGAAACTTTGGACATATTATGTAAATCACTCTCAAAATTATCATTTTTCTTATAAATGTCTTGCATCATATTTAAGCATATTATTTTGATTTTGAGAACAAGACTTAAATTATACTTTCATTCCTGTCAATTTTGCAGAGAATAGTTTATGTTCCCTCGGCTTATTTTAAGAGTTTCTAGATTTCTGCTTTTCTAATAATCTGTCAAGTTGCATTCAATGAAATATGAAGGGGAGCACATTTTTAGACAGTGTCGTATAGAGGCTTGTGGTTTATGGCAACGTTCTGACAATAGGGAACTTGCAAACTGCCATGTTGAATGTTGCATCATGGGAAAAGTGATAATAAATGCTAATGATTTGGTATTATAAACAATACTTTTACATTATTTGTAACCACGACTGATCAATTCATAGTTACCCTGACCATTGTGGGAGGTTTATTTTATCAGTAGCTCCAGATTAGGTATTACGATAACCACAGATAATCCCATAGTGCTTAGCATCTGAGCATGCTCAGTAAGGATTGCAAGTTCCTAATTAAGGTAGTGCAAATATGTAAGTGTAACTTTAACTGTCAACCTCTAGTAGTCCCTTTCAAGGAAAGTATGATGTAAACAACTGAGAGTGAATACCTGAAAGACATCAAATAGTGTTTATGACTAAAATATACAGTTAGTGTCTGCTAAACAGACAATTATTTGGCCATAACAATGGATAGCAGCTATGTGTTGGAATGTCTGATTTATACATGTACAGTAAAACTGTGATGGTCAAATGGTTAGAACTGTTGACGTGGAATTTGTGAGGCTCAGGCCTTGTTGCTGCCATTTGTTGGCATGGCTAAAGTCCTTGGGTAAGATTTGAACCATGATAGTGCCCTAGTCAACCCAGCTATATAATTGGGGACCTGATAGGATTGAGGTTGATATATGAATGCTTTAATTCTATATGTGTGCACTTATGGAGGATGTATTGGATAATATGCTCTTCAGTTGAGGAAAATCTCATGTTTTAGGTCAGAACTTAATATCTTTCAAGTTTGGTTTCATGTTGTCTTAATCACTACCTCAGGTCACTACCCTAGACGACAGTGGTTAAGAGAAAAATGTCAACATAATAGAGGGAATATGATGTAACACATCTGGTAAAATTTGCAATTATGAAATTTCCAAACATTGGATCATAATTTTCATGGAAAACATCAGTATAATAAATTAGTATATGGGGACGCTGGTAATCCAACCTTCAGTTTACTAGAGATGCAAACTAAATCTACTGTTCTTCAATGTGGTAGATTACATAAGTGGGTGATAGCGGTTCCTCTGTTATGTGAATCTAATCACCCTGTGTTCAAGATACAAGTAGTGTAAACATTGGAAGTCCCAAACAGCACTGCAAGTTCATGGAATTCTAAATAAACAAGTTTTCAGAGACACCTCCCTACTGAGACCGTCACAGACGGCCATTCAATAGCTTATCACTGTTGCTTCAACATGTGACCACAATAGTTTACTAGTAGTTTGTGTCTATCTTAGAAAATGAAAGGCTCAAGTACTGAGGGTAATATAGATCCTTACCTGAGCATCAACATTGTCTGAATGTAATGCGGTTTTCACTTTATTACACATACATGTACAACCAGTATTTTACAGGGATAAGTAGTGCAAATCTATTTGTTAGCTTAATATACATTTCAATGGTTACCAATTGAAAGTACACATGGCTTACTTTAGCTGGGTTTACCCCCATATTACTGTCTCTGTCAAAAGGAATCTTAGTCACAAGAATTCTTTTCTACTTTTAATCTCGTTACACTTTGTGATTCTATAGGCAACTAGATGATGCCTACTGAGTGGACTGTCTCAATGGAGTCTCCTTGCCAATATACTAGTAATGCCACACTAAGTTAATGTTATCATTGTTCTACAAGCTAGGGAGAAAAATTTAGAATTGTGAAGGTCAACTTTGGACTAGAAATAAACAGTTGGTGCAAAAAAGAGTTGTCTGGCAGAACTACAGAAAGAGTTAGCGCAGGAAAAAGAAGAAGAAATGAGTGACCCTGTACTATGGCTGAGTAGACAATACTAATGAGGGAACTGGAAATTAATTGCACGCCTTTATAAAAGACAAACATTTCGGTGTGAGAAACAATTGTCTGGGAGAACTATAGAAAGAGTTGGTTCAGAAAAAAGAAAGAAAGGACCCTATAAAATCCCATGGCTTGATCACTAGACAACACTAATGAGGGAACTAGAGGACCTTTAAAGACAAACGTTAGTTGTAAAAAACAGTTATCTTTATAAAAAAGTTGTCACGGAATAAAAGAATAATTCTATGTAATTCTTGAAGCCCACTGATAAGATAACATTAATGTGAGAACCTGGGACTGAAACCCTGGCCTTTAAGTCTACACTAATAAGATAACACTAATGTGAGATTTTGGGATTGAAACCTTGGCCTTTAAGTTAACAATTCTATCTCTCCCCATACCTAGTTTTGAAGTCTAGTTCAGTTCTTAATCTTTCAAATATCTCTCTAGATAATGGTGTAGTACCTCCGCAAGGACAAACAATGATCTAAGATCCATGGCTCTATAAGTAGATAGTAAGCCATCTCTATCACAATCAACACTTGTTTTTCAAATGTCAACAGTTGAAATTCTTTTATCTTTTTTTTCCAGTGTACTTGATGATGATCATCACCATCCATATTGTTTGTCTCTATTGGTGTACTAAGGTCAATGACCTGTATTAAGTTCCTAACAGTTAGATAACGTGTTAGTCCAGTGTGTATATTTATGTTACCAGTATCGTTATTTTGCAGGCAGACAGGCTGAACTGCAGGTTGATTTGTGGGTTGTTCAAAACATGTTTTCTTATGATACAAAATGCTTCCTTTGCATAAGGTTATCCACAAAATCACAGTCGCTTGTAAACTGTTATTACTTTCCTAAATGGTTTTATTCTTGTCTATGATGGTCCTAATACAGAACAATGACGCTATTATAGGGATTGGCGATATTCTTATAAAATCGGTAGCGATGTCATACCCCCTACATACATACAACACATATAACAGTTTACAAGCGACTGTTCACAAAATATATGCAGTGCTTTTGAGGCCGTCATTACTTTCATAAAGACTACGCAATACTTAAAATCATTGCCGATAGATAAAAAGGAATTGAGAGAGAATGTTGGTCAGAGTCATGGAAATACAATAGTTACACTCTTCTGTTACTATGATAAGTATTTAAAATCTCACCTAGAAAAGTGTTGACAAAGAAAGGTTGAGATATATGCCTTTATACATACATTGACAACATAGATATTTTAGAGGGTGTGAGACTGTGTGATTAGATAGGAAATGAAGGGTAATACATGTACCTACTTCACTTTAATACCTGATTTTATCAGCTTTATCAACTACATGTATAGTTATGCATAGAGTGGTAAGTAGGTAGAAATGTTCATTTCACCCTCACCAGGGTTCCTTGCCTGTAGTTTTGCTATGGCTCACAACATGCACAATGTATAGGTGAAATCTATCTTAAGTTAGTTCTCCAGTCAGGGTTCCCTACCAGTAGTTTTGCTATATGGTTCACAATGTATAGGTGAAATCTGTGTTAATTCTTCTGTCATTTTACCTGGGTTCCATACCTGTAGTTTTTTAGTTATAATTAATTACAGTGTACACACAGAATCTACATGCACTGTTCAAACTTTCCCCAGAAGGAGATTTAGCTAGATGTTCAGTAAAATTTGTCCAGTTGACTAGATGTGGAGAGAGAGAGAGAGAGAGAGAGAGAGAGAGAGAGAGAGAGAGAGAGAGAGAGAGAGAGAGAGAGAGAGAGAGAGAGAGAGAGAGAGAGAGAGAGAGAGAGAGAGAGAGAGAGAGAGAGAGAGAGAGAGAGAGAGAGAGAGAGAGAGAGAGAGAGAGAGAGAGAGAGAGAGAGAGAGAGAGAGAGAGAGAGATCATAGAAAACCACCACATGTATAGTTACAAGACTTGACAGAATATGAAAGTCTGACATTAAGGTTACAGTGTATACATGTACGTACTTGCATAGTGATTCATCTCACGTGAGCAGTATAGGACTTAGATTACACCTCAGACGTGGTCTGAGATTACACCTATCTGTACCTACACCACAGGATTAGCTATACACAGGCTATTGTATACATCCCATACCTTTTGTCTGTACACTGACCATCACATGTAGCTGCCAAATTGGTTGATTGCACTGCTATATATAGATGTGATAACTATACAGGTTTAGTTATAAACTGTGTGAAATTAGGCAAAGACATGCTATGAGTACAACAGAGTACAGAATAACCTTACTATATTATATTTGTGTACTCATGAACAAGGCTGCAAATATCACAGTGTAACAAAACATTTGATATTGGAGTGCTCTGTCAATGATTCCAGGACAGCTTATATTGAGGAGATAACTACTATACAGGGTTAGTTATAATTATATGTTACATTACAACTGTCCGAAAACAACACAAAGATATGCCACAACAAAGTACAGAATAACCTTCCTGTTATTGATAAACAAGGCTGAGAAAAACAGGAATGTAAAAACGTTGTTATATTGGAGTGCTTCATTAGTGTGTCCTCTAAAGCCAGCAAATTTTGTTGTTGTGAGTCAAAATGACTATGATTTCTTGGGAGTCAACAACACATACTAGTAAGAGATAGTGGAACACCGAATTTTGGTGCATCACTAGAAATTGTGTGTCAGTGGCATGTCAAATTGGCTTAAACTAGAGGGCAAACTGGATAATACATGTAACTGTATACACTTACTATGCAATTATAAATCACATGGTTGTGTGTAATATTGCAAAGACGTGCCACAACACAACAAAGCAGTACAGCGTAACCTCCCTATTATTGACAAACACGTCTGACAAAATCACAGCATACACAAAATTGAGATTGGTGTGCTTCTATCATTGCAATGGTTCTTATAGGCCATAGAGACTCAATGCAGTTATAAGCATGTCTTATGGCTGTGTGAAATATTGCAAACACATGTCACATACAGTTACATGTCCCTCTGTCAGGACTCTGGTACAGTGTTAAGCCTCCCTTCAATATCAATAATTTAAAAGAAGTCTGAGAAAGTGTCAGTGTAACAAAAAGTTTGCTATATTGAGTGTTTCGTTCGGCTTCATTGCAAATTATCCCTATAAGCTGTAGTGGCTGTATCTGTACAGACTCATGCAGTTTTATAAATCATTATCTTCATGTGAAATATCGCAAACATATGTCATGTCAAAACAAAGTACAGTATAGCCATACTAAATCAACAAGTCTCAGAAAATTACAGTAACAACAAGTTTTATAATGAAGTACTTCATTGCAAGGATTCCTTTACACGATGATAGCATGTGGGAACATTTAGTATTATAGCCTATAGGGGTGTGCAATAAATGAACTGATAGTGAGTGTCTGTGCTTTCAATAGCCGGTCATTCATCCAGTCATTCAACTCTGTACATGCTTTACACAGGTACCAACTTTGACTATACGAGAGAGTTTCACTTCCTGCTTAGTTCTGTTTTTATACCTGTTGATATAGCTTTCATGGAATACCCGGTAGGATAGAACAAATACCAAGATATTTACAACTTACCCCGCTTTACTGTAAAAGTCAGGATCTAGGTTCCGTGGTCAAGAAAATCGAGAGACTGTCTTACATATGTTGTGTACACTCGGAGTGTGACAGCAACATAATGAATGGGTAATTGTAAACATTGCTGATAATAAACAATGCATGGTCTAACCATTCATACAGAGGGGTTGCAAGCAAGACGACAGAGGGACCGATACACATATTTTAAGTCTTCCTCACTGATCTTGGTTATGGAATCTTCCAAATATTTTCAGGAATTAAACATATCTACTTCATATTCTTTTCTTGCAATTTTATGTTTATCTGACAATCTTTCTTACAAAGGTGCCCACTGCGTAAAACACCCCCACAAGTATTTGGACCCAGTCCGGCAACTTTCCCACTGGTATCTGACATGTCACCCAGCTCATATCATGTGTGTTTATGTGTTCAAGCTGCAGGCAATGCAAGGACTTGGCAAGTATGTAGGTGGGCTAAACTATGGGTGAACTCCCATGAAATGATATTATACCAATTATAGGCAACTGACAGTCATAGACATCCTCAAAAAAGGCTATTACTCACAGCATCTGTTTTAATAATTACTTTTAATAGGGACTCCCTCTTAGTAAATTGTCATGTATTGGTATATTCTGATTATTCATACTTATTTACTTCCAATATTTGATATTAAACAAAGTTAGTCATTACATACTAGTCCAGCTCTAAACTGGTTCAGTGTATTACGTATTAAAAACTTTATTACACTTCTTGATGATGACATTGTTAATACATAAAACCAGGACCAGTTTAGAGCTAGACTATACATACCAACATAGCCTAAAAAACATGGCTATCAGACTCAAAATATTGGCTTGACAAACAGCACTATCAAACAGATAACCAAGTCTCTGGGTTTGCACCCATAGTGACATATATGACCCTATGTAAGATGTTGTATCTAGTTATGTCTGATACTTTATGTTATGATTTACACCTCCACTCTAGAGACCATGTTGGCATCAAGACTAGATTCTATCATGGGGGTCTATACCAATAAAGACCACTTTATGTTATACAGCAGTGACTTACCCCAGAAGTGCATTCCAATACACTTCTGGTCCTTCTATTGTAAGACTGGAATTAAAAACTGCAGTTCTATATATACTTTTTAAAAAACTGGAATTATTTTTCTTATATTTTGGTGGTCCTGAGATGTCCAGTTTCTATAATTCTAAGATCAGATAGTTTTAATAAACAATACCACTGTGACTTATCATAGAACCATGTGTATTAATTACCCCAGAATCTTGTGAATTCATTCCAATACACTTCTAGTCTTTATACTGTAAGACAAGGTAAAACTGTTCACAGTATTTCTCAGTTATCACTGAATCAGTTTCAAAAATACTGGAATACTTGAACCCGAGGTCATGACATCTATTTTTGTCATACTTCAAAATCTAATCTTCACACCATTTTCAAATTATATTTTTTGGATTGACAAAAAAGAATTTAGGGTTCATCATTTTTGTTTGGTCTGAGTGTGGATTCTAAGCTAGCTAACTACCATTTCCTGTGATAGTAGGTTGATACTTGTTGTCAATATGCTGAAAATATATTCAACATGTAAGACTTTTTTTTTTTTAAAAGACAGTATTTATAAATTTGTTCATTCTTCATATCTCACAACATCTAAACTTGCTTATTTTTCTTTTCTGAAAATCAATCTTAAAATCTTACAATGAACGATTAAAACTCTAGACAGCCATGAATCAGAATTCTCTCTCTGCTTCCAGACAAAAGTAAATTTGGAAATATGCCAAAATCTGGCACTTGTTTTTTGGGCGGGAAAGTACTTGATGTAAGACAGAAAATGGTGATTGAATTCTAACACATGTTATTGGAATGACGACATGCGTGGGTTTATGCCTAATACACTTGAAAAGATAAATTCTAGTAAAAAAAAATAGAGAAATAAAATATACTCATTTTTGAGAGAAGGAAACTATTTGACAAATCTATGATTAAATAATTAAGTTATCAACCGACAGTTATGCTACCTGACTATAACCTGTAACGTTAGAAAAGACATGTTTTCACATGACTTCTTATTTCTAAATCCTTTATAAATATTTGCCGTCCTTGCTGACACACAGTGAAACTCAATAAAACAGTGGCTGCTATTCTTGCAACTCACTAACTTCAAAAGTTCTCTTATTACATGTAAAATCTGTTCCGTTTTCCTGTTCTCAACATGACCAGGAAGGATGCCATAATTTAAACTTTATACTCAATAAAAAAGTATAACACTATGTCCTCATATATATAGTCTGTCTGTCTGTCTGTCTGACTGTCTGTCTGTCTGTCTGTCTGACTGTCTGTCTGTCTGTGTGTCTCTGTCTGTCTCTGTCTGTGTTTCTGTCTCTGTCTCTCTCTGTCTGTCTGACTGTCTGTCTGACTGTCTGTCTGCCGTCTGTCTGTCTGCCTGTCTGTCTGCCTGCCTGTCTGTCTGACTGTCTCTCTGTCTGTTGTCTGTCTGTCTGTCTCTGTCTCTGTCTCTCTCTCTGTCTCTGTCTCTCTCTGTCTCTCTGTCTGTCTCTCTCTCTCTGTCTCTCACTCTCTGTCTCTCTGTCTGTCTGTCTGTCTGTCTGTCTGTCTGTCTGTCTGTCTGTCTGTCTGTCTGTCTCTCTCTCTCTCTCTCTCTCTCTCTCTCTCTATCTCTCTCTCTAACAACTACTTGTCAAGTCTATTCTGATTGCTATTATCAGTTAATACAGGGACAAACAACTTCAGTGAACAACAAAAATCCACCACACTATAGATTAATAGAATAATTTATGATTTTAACGACAGGATATATAAACATAAAAATTAACATGATTTGGAATGACTGAAGGTCAATGCTGTAAAGAGGCACTTGACATTTACAGGAATATTTATGCTTCTTGTACCTTAAACTTTTTATTCTCTCATTGATCACTAAATTATACCCTGACCTTGGCAAACCCCTGATGACAGACTGTATATCAAGAAGCTAGCTAGCCTATTCTATGTTTCAGGGTGTGTGTTTGGGTGCATGTAATTCTTAAGCAGGTAGCACAGTATGGAAATTCTTACTTGCGATAGCTACCGGCTACCGACTGTTTGTGTTTTTTTTTGCCGACAGGAGTACGTATCACACTGCGACAATTTGTTTTTCCCAAATGCAACCAGCTTGACGTCATTTCAAAATGGCAGCGCCCAACAAATTTCACGTAATTGCAGCCATTCTGCTTACTTTACGGCGCTGCCAACATGGATATTACAAGGCATGTTTTCAAACAACATGGTGTTGCTCCGGGCTCCTTCAAAGACCATATTGTGGAGTATACCATACCATATAAAATATCATAAGCCATACAGCACACTCTTGCAGTCAGCTATTGCCAGTAAAAATGTGCTGGTAAAAATCAAAACATTTTGATCCTTGCAGTCAAGTTGGCAGTCTATTGATGGCGGTAAAAAAAATCACTTTTCAGCCCATACCATACAGCACGATTTATGCCAGCGACCTGCTGAACACAAATACTACATTTCTCTAGGCAATCTCAAGAACATAACAAAGTCATCTGTTGTCAAGGTCACTTTGACTATAAAAATACAGGACACTCATAAATAATGGCATAACTTTCACAACAAACCTAAATGATGTGAAATACTTTCATCAGTGAAAGGTCAATATGTATGGTCCCTGGAAACTCTCTGGTGGTACTTTTTACTGTCTTTTAATAGTCAAGGCCAAAAAAAAAGAATTGTTTCTGGTCAGGGCAGTTTGTCTAAAATGGTGTAATGACGGTCACACACTTTTTCTTCTTTTTTTTAAATCTCAACAAACCTGTCACTCAATCTACTATGTATGACAATTAACTGTTCTTTTTATTTAGTACTTTATAGCAAGTGTGTATGTGGGGTAGATGTCATTTGTTTGTTCATGACTGGCTTTGCGGTTGTCTTCACTGAAGTAGGGAGAGTTATTAATGTGTTCCCCTCTGATCTGCAGACTGCATGGGCTGGACAAACACACAAAAACCATACACACGTCCCCTTAGTAGAACGTGATGACGATTCTGGTAGTTTGGTCCTTCAGATACAGGGCAAGCAGAGTCCATCAATTTAATGACTTGCTATGCACAATCTCTCACTCTTCTCATTCTGGTATTTGGTTTTTTGTAATTTTTAATTTGATCTGTATCATTCTATGTTGTGTATATGTAATGTATTATTGTGTTTTATCTTATTGTAATTGCATGTCAATACATTTTATGGATGCATTGCCATCAATCAATCAATCACACAATCAATCAATCAATCAATCAATCAATCAGTCAATCAATCAATCAATCAATCAACCAACCAACCAATCAAACAATTAATCAACCAATCAATCAAACAATCAATCAAACAATTAATCAATCAATCAATCAATCAAACAATCAATCAATCAGTCAGTCAATCAATCAATCAATCAATCAATCAATCAATCAATCAACCAATCAAACAATCAAGCAATCAATCAATCAATCAATCAAACAAACAATCAATCAGTCAATCAAATGATCAATCAATCAGGCAATCAAATGACCAATCAAATGATCAATCAATCAATCAATCAATCAATCAATCAATCAATAACATCGTAATCTCTCTGACAGACTATATTCACACAAAATAATGTAATGAAATCAATTCTTACCATACTTTCTGGTTCAGAACTTTCCCTATCACAGGACAATAATTCTATGATATTCCTCAGATCTGAATCATGTCTTTCTTGTTGTTCTTTAGTTCTTTGTTTTACATTCTGCAGCTGGTCTTTGGTTATCATTGCTTCTTTCTCAATATTACACACTTTAGCTGCAAAGAAAAGTAAAGGTTTTGAGTTTATGAAATTTGTTATCACTTTGGTATTAGTTGATAAACAACACTTGTAACCACCTTCCCCCCCCCCCCTCCCACACACACAGACACACAAACAGCCACATACAGACTGCCAGACACACACACAGTGACAACACTATTACTATTGGCTGGATTGGTTTAGAAATGAACAGCGCCCTCTCTTGACGCTGTTGAAGTACATGTGTAAGATATTGTGTGAGCAAGAGTAGATCAATGCATGTATGGCCACCAAACATACCACTGATGCATTGCAGTTATTTGTCACATACACACATCCCATACTATGGTTAACAAGAAATTCCAGTTTTTGTCATTTGACCAACGAAAAAAACTTTGTCTTTTGATTAGAGGGCACACTGGTGACAAATTATGGTCAATGATACACATTTAGGGAGTCTTAACTGTATTCCTGTCCCTAACCTGAACTCCCTAGCTTGAATACAAATATACATGTTTTGTACAGTCAGTCCACTATTCTACATTCTTGCCAATACTGCAATCCAAATCTGCTTCAACTTAGAGGAAATTAAAATGTCCTTACTAACTGAACTGCTAACTGCATTGAATTTCAATAGTCCTGTGGGTACTTTCTTGAATATGTGTAGTGGCCTCCCTTAATCTAAACAACCAAACACTGAAAGACTGTACATAAATGAATAATTATGAGTTAAAAATTACCTTCAGTCTGCTGCGCTTTCTTTTCACTGTCTTTTAAAGTCCTAAAGAACACAAAAAGAATATGGTTTAACATTTCACATCTCATCACTCTCGTCCATGTTTATTTCCGTGGCACATTTCACATTAAAAGTGATCTGATCCGTCGCTTCTGTACTTACTTCTTTAATTTTTCGATTTCATCTTCTAATAGTGACCTTGATTCAAGTTGGGTTTCAAGTGCATTAGTTAATGTTTCTGCTTCTTCTTTTACTGCTTCAAGTTCATGGAGTGCCTCTGCCAGCTGTTGGTAATAGAAAAAGAAATAGCAATTTTATACACTATACCTGACAAACCAGCCCTCTCATTATGAAACTTTTTTGATAAACAGCGCCCCCACGTGGTGGTATCAATAGCTAGTGAAACTATATCTTATTTTACTATCTACATGAAAATTCTTTTATTCTTTAATGACTGTTTGTCAATGTACAGATATTATGAATTATTACATATGTACAGAGATTACTTGCACTGTTGTGGGATTTGCACTGCAGTGTATTACCGAAAAAACAATACTGCATGCAAATGAGGGCGTGATAGTTCATTGTACATGAAAGAACGTGGATAAACATAATGTAATAATAACAGAACCCCATGACGTGCGAGTTCCAGTGTAGGTACTCAGGTGTATTTGCATCCATGCTTGCAGTGTTTTCTGCTGCATTTTCACTCGCTTGATGAAAGTGCTGCCTCAGAGAACACGTACTGTAAGCACTCAATACAAATACCTTGAGTACACCACACTTGCACTCACTGTTCTGTTACATCATCATACTTGATAGCTCTTTCTGATATAGCGTTCCACCTTGTGGTTGAACTCTAAAACAGCTATATCATTATTCTCATGAAGTTCTATTTCGTTTACTGACGGTTGCACTTTATTATTACTTACTTTCTCTTGCAGTTCTTGTACTTTTAGTTGTTCATTTGTCAGTGACTCTTTCATCTGTTGTTCTCTTATCTCAAAGCTATTTTCACCCTCATTCTGAGATAAGTTGTTCAGTAATTTCATCGCCTCTTCATGCTTCTGATGAATTCGACTATTTTCATCTGCAAAAAAAAATGTTATATGAATAAATTGTCAAAAAAAATAATAAAAAATAACGCCATGAGTACCTTTCCATATGGCACTCATACTTAGTACTTGTAAAATCACTGTCTGTCATTGATGGTGTTTAGTCTTTGTTCTATAAAATAACTCATAATCAAAGAGGTCAACATGTGTTTCCATAATTTCCTCATGAAAATATTATTTCAAATGTAATATAGAAAAATAAGACTAAATGTAACAACATGAGCGACATCATCTCACGCAATGCATCTTGGAACCGGAAAATTGACTATTTTTCTTACCTCTTAATCTTTTCACTTCACTTGATAGTCTTCCTGCCTTGGTATCAGAATCTTTCTTCAGTTTGGTTAAACAGCTGACTTTCTCCATAAAAAATTCCATACTTTCCTCAACATTATGTTTTAATTTCTATGGTAGAAACAGAAATATAGTCATAGACATAATATTGTAATTACCAACGAATATCGTCCTACCTGTTCTGACTATCATCAGGCAGAACAACGTCTTCGTCGGTTCAGTGTGGCTATATATATGATTGTTGGTTCTCCAGTTATCATGTACACGCTTTTCATACAGTCCTGTCTGTTGAGGGCGTCCTAATGGAATGCTCCATTAGCTATATAGGGACATTTTTCAGTGGGACACTAAAAACTATTCATACAACAGTATACTACTAAAGTAGGGGAACGAGCTCCATGTGCAGGCGTTGTAGTGAACCACTCTGTTGTGAAGCCAATTACATTTATATGCTATCATTTCATTCTCCCTGTCACATACTCTCTTACTTGTAGGATCCCAAGCTTGTAACGCAATTGCACAGAAATTCACTGCCTCAGATGCTTTCAAGTTTGCAGGGAAATTCATTGCCTCTGATACTTGAAAGCTTGCAGGGCATTGTAAAAGCATGTGTGACAAGCTTGCAGGGTACAGATTGAAACTTCACTGCCTGGCTTGCAGACTTGCGCCAGCTTGTTGCAATCCTGAACTACATGTAGACCCTACGAGCTGTCTACAAGCTGTCTCCAAGCTGTCTGTAAGCTTGTTCCAAGCTTGTAGCAAACTTGCAACTTTCGAATGTGTTGCTACTATTTGCACCGTCGACTAGACGACTATAATCAGAACAATATATTGCCTATGAGTGGTGGATAATTTAAATGGCTATGAACATATCAGAAAATCATCTCTCTATCACATATATTCTTAAAGATACTTTTTTGCTCACCTCTGGTGCCGGCACATTTTCCTTAGCCTTGGGATCATTTGTAGAAAGTTGATTAATCTGTTCCAACACAAACTCTTTTTTCTTTTGAAAGTCTGATGCTATTTGTGCTGCGATATGACTAAACTTGTCAAAAGACATTGTAGAGGCTGTTGAAGGAGTATCATCACTTGTAGCATCCATGTCATTACCACACAGAGGAGATGGCAGATTATCAGCTGATATCTATATAGAATGATATAATTACAATTCCAAAGATATAATGCAAACTCTGAAAGTTTACAAGAAATATCATCAGGCCGCCGTTCAACCACATTTAGTTTGGTCATAAAACAAAAGTGATGTGCATATGTGTCACATATAGTATGTCACCTTTGTGCCAGGTTTGGTTGAATCACTTTATAGTGCATGTCAGAGTTATGAGGGTGAATGTGTACGCACGCACACATATACGGGTGGACGGGGTGGCATCCCCAACATGATGTAATAGCCCCCCCCCCCCCCCCCCCCCCCCCCCCCCCCCCCCCCCGATGGTGCTCATTGTAACATCCAACATATGATAACTTAATTTTACGTCAATACATTGACAACACTTAAAATATAATCCCACAAAATCATTGTTAGTTTTATGTCATTCAACTCTGAGTATGATTCTGTACAGGGTCAGATGTGGCGATCATCCGGAACAAAACAAACGTCATAACACGGTGGAAATAGGGGTAAATAAAGAAATCTAGCCACTTTCACAAGATCAGATTTTAATCAGATTGACTACTTACCATTGAATGTATAAGTTCTGACTGAAGTGAAACCTGTCTGCCTCTTCTAAATGGTGTACTTGAAATGATAGGTGACATATTGTCTTTATCTGGTAATATCACATCATCTTCTTGTTGTTCTTCCAACTGTTGTTGTTTCTCGGCATGATATGTGGCAATTTCTTGCTTGGCTTCTGCTAACTGACTTTCTAGAATACCCTTCTCTGACTTCAAGTCCTATCAAGAAAACAGAAATACATATTGATTGATTGATTAATAATTTAATTAGCTGATTGATTTCTTGATCAATTTATCAACATATTGATTGATTGATTGATTGTATAATGATTGATTGTTAGAAAGATTGACGTTAGTCGAGTGAAAATTTGATCAATGGTCAACTATTTTTATTGATTGATTGATAGTTGGAACAATAGCCTGATTTATTGATAGATCAACACACCATGATTGACTACGTAAGTTAACTAATTCATTCATTAATTCATTCATTCACTCATTCATTCATTCATTCAATAAAAGAATAACAGAGAAGTTGACTGATTTATTTATTAAAAGATAGACATCGGCTGATTAATTTATTAAAATTATATTCAAGTAAATAAATTCAATTCTACTTAATCTACAGCTGATGAATTCAATGATGTCTGTTCCCATGGTTACAGTACTTGTATTTGGATTCTACATATCACTATTCTTCACTGTCACAACAACCTGTCCAGCACCATGCACATGTTATGGAACAGTGGTTGACTGTGAAAACAGGAATTTGACTGAGATTCCTCCTGGTATTCCAAACAACACAACCCGGTTATATTTCCGTCATAATAATTTGGTTTCCATACAGAATAATTCATTTCAAGGTTTAGAAAGTTTGGAGACACTTGACCTGAGTTACAATCAAATAGAAGAGTTGGAATTGTTGTCTTTTGCTGGTTTGAATAATTTGCAAGATTTGTATCTTTCCGGCAACCAAATCAAATATATATCAGATGGAACATTTGCTAACTTGACAAAGCTATCTGTTCTATACCTGTACAATAATTTGATCACTGAATTACCAGGGAATATATTTACAGGGCTAACAGAGTTGACAGTTTTGGGATTTAACAGAAACAAGATACAAGCACTACCAGAGGATCTTTTAAAAGGTTTGCATAAATTGAATAGATTGAATATTGATAATAATCTATTTACAAGTCTACCAGGAAACATCTTTGATGATATAAACAATCTATATAGAATACAGCTGGGGTCTAACATTTGGTCGTGTGACTGTCGTTCACAAATTCTCCAACAATGGTTAGATAACAAAGATGATCTAAACATTATAGGAACCATACATTGTGGGTCTCCTGAACAACATAGAGGTAAAGATTTCCTGACAATTCCTCTTACTGAATTAACATGCTATCCTCCTGTCTTTGATTCACCTATTAAAACAATTACATCATTCAAGGGTAGCAATGTAACACTAGACTGTGATGTCATCGGTTCACCAACTCCATCAATATACTGGTTCACACCAAGTGGTACTACAGTTCAATTCAGTGATGCAGTACAAGACATTTACTTTCAGAGTAGACTTATTCAACTTGACAATGGTACTCTTGTGATTCCGTTCTCTAAGATAGAGGATGAAGGTACATATATCTGTGTTGCTTTCAACTCTGAAGGTATAAGTGTAGCTGTAAGAACTCTTAAGGTGATTGACACCAGAGTGCCATCAACTTACATGACAACCACAGATAAACAGTCATCTACCATCACAACACAAACAACTCCCATGTCCACACTGACGTCACCAACAGGGTTTGAATCAACAGAAATTAACTGGCAGCCAACTACCATCACAGATACACAATCACTTAAAACCACTTCTACGTCCACCAGGGTGGTGTCATCAACCTCTATGATCTCAGCTAAGACTATTGACCAAACAACACAAGCTCATCCGACATCTACTTTGACCTCTGGCGTTGTGAAAACTTCAACAGAAATCCCTCCACATCCAGTAAGTGATGGGTTATCTTCCCAGGTACAAACCTTTCTAGTATTTATGGGAGGACTGCTCACAGGGATGTTGTGTTTCGGTAGTATATTGATAACATGGTATTTCTGTATGCGAAGAGCAAGAACGGAGAAGTCGGACACCAGAAATAAGAACACAACTTCACAAGTATTTGACAATACTGTGTTTGAAAGTCCATCTCAACTGAGGCACCCGAAAATACAATCACAATATCACTATGACGATATTGCATTGGAACATACCCCTCATGATGAAAACACCATGATATCTCCTTCTGGTCAAACCAATCAATCTCATCCTACCTATGAAACTATAACTACAGCAGTCAATCCAGAACCAGAATATACATCCCTGACAACCAAATTCCAAGAACAAGACTACCAAACACTGAATATTTGAAGTAATTATTACATAAATTATGTAGCAGTGATTACTCACGCCAATTATGCATGTGCACACCAGTGGTATTTACACTGCAGTGTAATACTGAAAACATTTTTGCATATCTGCATGCAAATGATATTATACAAATAATATGCAAATAAAGGCATGATCTTTCCTTGTACAGGAAAGAGTGTGATCTCTCACAGTATTTGCAGAAATTTGCAGCTGTGAATAAACAATTTTTAGCAATAACACAACCCCATGCTACATGAGCACCAAATGTTGGTACATGTACTTAGGTGTATTTACACTTGTGCTTGCAGTGTTTTCTACTGCACTTGTACTCTGATATGTATTACACTTGTGAAAGCATATGGCCACAGAGAACACTGCAAGCACTTGTTCAAATACCCAGAATACACCACACTTGTATTTTCACATCATGGAGTTCAGTCAGTATAGTCACTCTTTAGCTTTTTGGTTCCACCCAAAACTGTTTTTCCATTTTTTGATCCGATGTTTACTCAAGATTTTACAGAAAATTAAGTATATGTGTGTGTGGTTCTCTTTTGATTTAAGAACACAACTTTTATACAGTATTGTAGTATTAACAGTATGTAGTATTAACAGTATTGTAGTATTAACAGTATGTAGTATTAACAGTATGTAGTATTAACAGTATGTAGTATTAACAGTATGTAGTATTAACAGTATGTAGTATTAACAAAAGCAAATGGACAGTTTGATAATGTTTAATAGCTGGTGTATCAAAATAGTTACTATAAATCTGAAAATTCACATTTATACTGATAAAGAGAGAGAAGAGAGAAGAGAGAAGAGAGAGAGAGAGAGAGAGAGAGAGAGAGAGAGAGAGACAGAGAGAGAGAGAGACAGAGAGAGAGAGAGAGAGAGAGAGAGAGAGAGAGAGAGAGAGAGAGAGAGAGAGAGAGATAGAGACAAATAGAAGTTGTAGACAGAAAACAGTTGCAAACAGACATAACGACAATTAGCATAACAAACAAAAATGCTAACACTCACAGACAGACAGACAGACAACTATGGAAAATCATATTACCTTGTTAATTCTGGACATGTCTTCCATCAAACGCTGCATCGCCCCTAACTTTCTTGCTTTCTAAAATTGACAGGTCAGAGATGTTAACAGTTAGAGAAATGTTAACCCAAATAATATGTTGATATAAAAAAGTAGTATACATTATAATTATATATGTTGATAATGCCATTTTTCACAATTGTTTTCAATTTTTACTTAACACAAGTTGTTCTAGTATGTCATCTTGAATGAAACATGCATCGTTCATAAATGCTGGACGCGCAGTATAATATAACAAAGTTTTTGTTTTTTGTTTGTTTGTTTGTTTGTTTGTTTGTTTGTTTTTGTTGTTGTTCAGGGGTAGGAATTCACAACGGTAATTGTAATCCCCCTTGTGAATTGCTATCTAAGATCTGATCTGCATTGAACTCTCAATTTTATATAGGCAATATAGGCAACGAAACCTTTACACGAAAACAAATGAAAAATTGTGACATTTTCTACTTTTTTTGTTCACATTATTGAACTCATTACCAGCATAGACCCTACATGAGTGTAGGGTCTATGTTGCCAGTAATGAGAACAAGAATAAACCTTGACAAACCATGATTGTACACAAAATATATTACAGACAAATAATTAGACATTCTCAAATCTTTGTTTCCAGTGAAATCATAGGACTTTATTACATTTGTACTTCTAAATCATCAAAGTCCTCCAATACATTGCATGCTTCACATCATAATCATATACAATCAAAAGTCAACAAATACTATTTGGTTGAATAAAAGGTACAAGTATATAGTATCCATGCATGCAAGACAAATGAGATCCCTTTATACTCAAAAAGTTGTAGATTTGAAATAATCTCTCTTAGAAGTATTACACTTATTATGATAGGGTACAATCATTGTCAGGCAAAAAATAAAGAATTAAATTTGTCTGTTACATAATATTATTTCTTCTTAGAATTGACATTTACTGACAAATTATTATATAAACAACAGTGAAAATTTCTTAACTCCCAAACTATACTGTTCTCCAGTACAATGTAATATGATATAATCAAAATATATATACTCCTATATATACCACTTGAGGCAGGTGAGCACATTTATGGTATGGTATGGTATGTCTGTCTGTCAGTCTGCCTGCCTGCCTGCCTGCCTGCCTGCCTGTCTGTGTCTGTCTGTGTCTGCCTGCCTGTCTGTGTCTGTGTCTGTCTGTCTGCCTGTCTGCTTGCCTGCCTACCTATCTGCCTGTTGTCTGTCAGCCAACTTTATTATCTTTCTTTCCGTCTCTGTCTGTCCATGTATCTTCCAATCTGTATGACTATCTATCTCCTATCTATGTCTATCTACGTACATTGTACATATCTATTTGATTGCCTGTGTGTGTATTTATCTTTTGGATAAATTCATTTACCGGACAATTACTAGTCACTTTATCCAGATAATTGCTGTTCCCAGTAATGTAACCAGTAATGTCTTTCCCCCTTTACTAATCTACATATCTATACATTACATTAACTCACCACTGTCGCAGTCATTTCAAAACCTTAACTTCAAAATCTTCAATATTTTCTCTGAAATTTTCTCTCATGCATAAAAACTTACCCACCCTTAACTCATATAAAAAATAGAATAACCCTACAGTTTGTATTGCTTAGTAGACCCTTTAAAAACAAAATAGGGGTGACACTAGAACACCTGATAGCATTCCATATGAAGACATCAAAATAAGAGAATGCACCACAAATGTATAATAATCAAACAAATGCGAGAAAAATCCAGATAAAAATGTACCTGTTTTAAGACTGAGAGATGCTATGATTAAAAATAGATAATTAATTGTATTAGATGAATAAACTTCAAATACTTGTAATACCCGGTAAATTAATGACAAATACTTATCAAAATATTTTCTTTTCGCTTTTAGCATTCAGAAGTATATATAATGGGTAACCAGGAACTTGGAGTAAACTTATTCAGGAAATTTCTATTTTTCAACATTGTCACAGTAGACTGATTCAATGTCATTTCTGATACATCCCGTGAAAAAATACCGATGCATTTCATTACAAAGTATGATCCTGAGTCCATGAACATTCATTCTGGTAAATGCACCATTTTTTTTTGCGGGTTATACCCGTCCAGACATCAAACAAATGGTAGTATCCACAGATAGCACTATTATACAACTATGTACATGTATTAAAAGGCATATGGCCTAGTTCTACTTATCAACACACATAATTTATAGACTTGTGCAAAGAACCAAAGAACTGTCTGAGCATCATGACCAAATTGGCCAAGTATCAATAGTATAAAGTCAAAACAGTTTTACCTCTGTGAGTTCAAGATCTTTCATCACTGCTTGTTCTTCAGCTTCATGGCTGTGTTTCTGTAACAAAATTTGACTTTATTAGATCAACATCACTGAATTTATTATCAAACCATTTGGTTTTTGTACTTGCTGTTAATCAACAATATTGCAAAATCTGAGTGTAGTTTTAGCCTGTCTCATGTTAGTTTTGATTTCTTTCTATAATTGTTGTTTCGCTATTGTATTTTTCTTATAAATCATTGTATATTTTTTTTATCAGAGTGACTATCAATCAGCATTTTCCATGTATGCACTATATAGATAATAAAGGTCTTTCTAGTCTTAGACTAATTCTATTTCATTTTCTATCCATAAATACATTTATCAGATCAGTATAAAATCACAGTAATCACAGTGTTCTTTGTGACACATCTAACAGTTCTGTTTACCAATGAGTGACACTCTGCCTTTTCAGGTTGACAGGCTTTGTGTCAAACTGTGTATTTCCTGGCTTCACCACTAGGTGGCAGCATCATCATCACAACATGTATGCAAGTACCTCACAGTAAACCAGGCAAAGAGACAGCTTAACACAGCCTGTCAACCCTAACAAGAGCAACATTATAGTCATAGGGCAGGGCTCGAAATTAGCAGTAGTCCCATGCCCGCAGACTACCAATTCTTGTCATGGGGTACCATAATGTGCAGCTGGTAGTCCACTCAGGCTACCACTGATCATGGAATGAAGATGGCAGATTCATGGACATGAAAGTATTTTAATAACATATGTATTTCCAATAGAGGAAATCTGTTTTCAGTTCAGGAATATGGGACTACATGTCAAAATCCTTGGGCTACCAATTTCTGAAATTGGTAATCCACTAGGACTACCACAGAAAAAAGTTAATTTCAAGCCCTGCTCATACAAGCCCTACACTATTATATTATTATGCTAACTATATCATTGGTACATTCAGCTGAAAACAATTTTAATGTAAAAAAAATATAAAAAATGATAGAAAATTTGTTTTACTGTGTTACCTTGCATTCTTCCATGGTTGATATGATATGTCTGTGGTCTCTCTGCATAGATTCAAGGTTTAGATTAGCTCTCTGAAGCTGAAAAGTAAACACCAAGAGAAAAGTTTGAAACTTCATCAATACAATGTACATATGATACTGTACTGGTAATTCAGCCTTTGGTTTACTAAGACAGACGCAAACTAAATCTATTGTTCTTCAATGGTGGTAGATTACACAAGTGGGTGATAGCAGTTCATCTGTGGTGTGATTCTATTCACCCTGTGATCAATATATAGTGTAAACATTGGAAGTCCCAAAACAGTGCACTGCAAGTTTATGGATCTCTAAATAAACTATTTTTCAGAGACGTCTCCCAAATGAGACTATAATTAAACCATCGTCCATTTAATAGCTTATCACTGTCATATCAACATGTTGTGACAACAGTTTTAACTTTTAGTTTTTGTCTATCTTAGAAAACAGAAGGCTCACCACATAGTAAGAGATAGGGGAACACCAAATTTTTGTGCGTCACTAGAAATTGTGTGCATCAGTGGTGTGTCAAATTGGCTTAGAGGGCACACTGGTCACCACATAGTAACAGATAGAGGAACACCAAATTTTGGTGCGTCACTAGAAATTGTGTGCATCAGTGGCATGTCAAATTGGCTTAGAGGGCACACTGGTCACCACATAGTTAGAAATAGGGGCACACCAAATTTTGGGGCATCACCAGAAATTGGTGTGTGCATCCGTGGCACATCAGATAGGCTACGAGGGCACACTGCTCTACATACCTCATCTTCTAAGTTTGATATCTTCACATCAACTACACTCTTTTCTTTTTCCTGTGTATGTAAAAATAACTTTGTTATTGTTCAATTTATATAAAGAATAATGTCATCCTTAATAATTTTAATCCTAAAAGGTTTTACTTAAATCACCTCTAACAACGAGGTTGGGCAAAATTTCCAGTTTGTCTATTTATTCGTTATCTGAATATGTAAAAAAAAATTATAGACAGATTTCGATGAAAGTATGTTGAAAGATAGACAGAATTGGTCATATTTTACTGGCGATTTGATACTGGATTTGGATTTTAGTGAAGATGCAATGAAGATATGGCATCAGTCATTGAGCTCAAACCCTTCAGGGTGCCCTCAGTGTTGGCAAAAGTACATATGCTACAAAATGCCTTCAAGTTTAATAACTCCAGAAATCATATCAGTGAACAATATAATCATAACACTATAACAGCTGTAAGAAATGGTCTTTTTAATACATCACACATTTCTGTTAAGTATTTGAGATATTGTACGTACCATCTGAGTACATCTAATCCTGAGATCTCTATTATTTTCTTCTATAATTCCAATCACTCCCCTCAGTTCTTCATTCTCTTCTCGGATTGAATGACCACGTTGAATGGCTTGCTGAGAACTAAAAAACAAACATGACAAAAAAATTAGCTATCATTCCCCAATATTTTCAGCCAAGGAAAATATGAGTGACCTACAGGGTCCTTGTCACTACAAATCGCAAGATGAGTAGTGACAACCCTTAGGTCATGAGTATTTACCGACTGAATGAAAGGGAAATAATATAATTATACCATTGCCAGTAATATAAAAAAAATTAGGGAAAGTAAAGGCAATTTTGAGCTTTTTGACCCAGTTTGAACACAGCAGAACCAGTAACATAGACACGCATTGTTGTGACATACATGCATATTGTTGTGACGTAGAATGACCAGAGTATATATTCCATATTTTTTGTTGAACCTGACTAGTGCATGGTATAATATACAATAGTTCTTTTTATATGCCAAAGAATTCTAATTACAGTACCTGTGAGTGTAAACTATGTTTTCCCTGATTTAGTAGATTGACAGGCTTTGTTCAACTGGGTTTGTTTGTTTGTTTGTTTGTTGTTGTTGTTTTGGGTTTTTTTGGTTTTTTTTTGTTTTTTTTTTTTTGTTTTTTGTTTTTTTTTTTGGGGGGGGGGGTTGTTTGTTTTTTTTGTTTGTTTGGTTTTTTTTTTTTTGGTTTTTTTGGGAGGGGTGCTGTTTGTTTGTTTTTGTTTGTTTGTTTGTTTGTTTGTTTGTTGTTGTTTTTTTGGGGGGTGTACACCTGTTTGTTTGTTCGCTGGCTTGACTGCAGCTTTAAAAATACACCACTACTATACACAAATCATTACCTCTTTAGTTTATCTTTGAGTTCTTCTACTTCTTGTACCAACACTCCATTTGTATCTTCTGTAGTTTCCATCTGTGCATGTAGTTTTAGATTCTGTTCTGTTAACTTTCTTACTTGGTATTGTAAATCCTCTATCTGATTCTGTAGCTCAACTAAATCACTGAAAAATCAAGAGTAGCAAACACTCTGTAAGCAGGCCAAATCTATCAATCAATCAATCAATCAATCAATCAATCAATCAATCAATCAATCAATCAATCAATCAATCAATCAATCAATCAATCAAACAATCAATCAATCAATCAATCAATCAATCAATCAACAACCTGATATAATCATCAATTTTCAATTCTCTTTTAGCAGCTATTATAAAGCATAATCACAACAAATCATCTTGTAACTCGTTTCTTCCCATAGTATATCACCCCTTTCCTTCCCACTGTCTTACACTCTCCCTCCCTCCATCCCCCTCCCTCCCTCCTCTCCAGTCACTTACTTGTCAGTCTTTGAGGGGTCTTCGTCTCTTTCAAAGCTACCATAACTTGCCAATGATAAATCATGAATACCTGCAATATACCAAATATAAATATTTCTTTCATTCACCTAATTAACATAGAATAAAGTCTATTTTATTCACCTATACTTGAGCCTGATGCTTTGTTTCTTTACCAAATCAATCTAAATAGTTTTACAACTTACACATCAACAAATATCAATACTTCCATATTACAGAACAGATCAGCAGAGAACATTCACCACTGTAGATGTGTCACAGTAATAATAATAGTATTGTTAATTTTACATAGTGCTTTCCCACTCTGTGCTCAAAGTGCTTTACAAATATTACCCCTGGCTCGGATCTATATCAGCACGTCGTTAAACCAACACATTATATCAATAGTAACTTACCTAATTGGTTTGATTTTAGCCCACCACTAGCTGGACCAGTCTTAACATCTCCTACTACCTTCTTAGGTGTTGATTCTATGGGTGTATCTCTTGACAACTCCTCCATGAACTCATTACTTTCATCAGCTGGATGTCTACAGAAGTCAGAATTAAGTCAAATTTATTCAAACGTACCATACATCCTGAAAACTAGAACTATGTCATAAATCACTTGAAATGTATATAAAATAATAATATTATGTATATATTGTGTTTACCTTCTTTATTTTCAGAATAACAGAAGCCTTTTTAAACTTGCAATTCTTTAGTTTTTGCAATCAATGAATAAAAACACTGACTTGGTCTATGTTGTTTCACTTATTTTTTCAAGTAGAAAAACCATAGTACAGTTATTTGAAATTTAAAAGCCCAAATAAATACATTTTGTACTAATTTCTCAACATCTTTACATTTTTTAGGATAAAAGTAATGTTTCGTCATCGATTTATGTGGCTTTGTGATTCAAATGATGCTTCCTTGTCACTACAAGGGTATATAACAAAACCTTGATGGTCTGGATATGGTTTTACGGACCACAGTATTACGTAGCTTAAGGACCCTCGTAAAGTCTGGCCCTTCCACCATACAACCTCCTAACATCTGGCCAAGCTTCTACCGTACAACCTCGGTCCGCACATCCCATATCGAGAAAATAAAATTAAAGATTATTACCTTCGTTTCTGCAATAGATCAATCCATCTTGTAACTCCACTATGATAGGTTTGTAAACTGATATTAACATCTTGACCATCGGGGTCCAATATTTGACCTAACTCTTCTATGTCACCAGACTGTAAGATAAAGAAATGAAAAAAAAATATATCATTAATCACCATTCTAGATGTATAATAAATTCCACTGTTGTTAAACATATATCATAAATTAATCACACTAGAGACTGTAAGATATGTTGTGTCACTCCAATGTGTGAGGGCGCCCTGTAACAATGTACCGGAACAGGCTAATCACATTGCGCTGACTGGAAAGGGGTTAAGATCTTGGCCTGGAAGTAGCGATGGTTTGAGAAGGGAGTACAAGAAGTGACTCATCAAGGAAGAAACCAGCTTGAGAGTAGATGGAAGATGATACCAATTACCTGGAATCTATATAATGTAAACATGGATAGTTTTGCCACTATAAAGATGTTGCATTTTTTTTTTTTTTTTTTTTTTGCAGTCTTCAGCTCGTTCTACAACTGTAATTTTACTAATTACCAGACTGGCATATTGTGGCTAGGGACAAGAACGCATTTTAGTCACTACTTATTTTTTTAGATTTTCGGTGTTCAGTGAATCTAGCGAAAATAAGTCTTATGTGAAAATTTCCAGGTTTACTGAAGTAGCCAACACAACCATGTCAAGTACAGCAATACCAGAGTGTTCAGTTTCCAACTGCTATTACGCCCTCTAGTGGCAGCAAGTGAACAAAGCCAGAGTTTGTAATCGCTCTGTGATGCCAGTTCAAGTTATTGTATGAAATTTATTCACATAATTGACAGTATCATCAAACTTAATACAATGATCTCTTTGATGTCAAAGTTTTGAGTATGGCAACAGCTTGATTCACACACACACCTCACAGTCCCTAGTTACGAAAACACAGCCGGTAACTAGGGACGTTTAAACAAATCTTTGTTTCTAGTAGAAGTTTATATGATTAATGACAGACTCTTTCACCACTAAGTGAACTTTGGCTGCTTGCAAATAAACCAAATTGTGTTTCCAACTGATAACCATAGAAAAAAATAGTTATTTGTCCTTATTGACAATTTCAAACTGTATATTTTTCCAATTGACAATTTTCTATATTTGATCATTTTGTGAGAATGAATCAGTAAACTTCTCGGGGAAAATAAAAGACAAAACAATATTACGGAGTTAAATTCATGGTCACTGTCTCAAGTTAAATTAAAAAATATACGCTTTTTGTCTTTGAAATGAGAAATGAAATATCGAAGTTTCAAAAGTGGTTGACTGTTTGGCTGTATGAATATAGGTAATAGATTTCGAATTAATCGCTACTGAAAAGTTCACAAGTTTTAAGATATTTTAGGTGGTCCAAATATTCACAAACTGAACAGTTCATTCATAGAGAGAATATTGTTCAAGGTCCTTAGACAGATTTAACGTCGCATTTGTTTCCAATTTATCGTTCCAAAGCAACCATATTGTACTGTCTGGGTTCATTCATGATTCTGAGTTGAAGCTGTAAAGTAGTTCCAACTGATATGTAAATGAGATCGATTTGATTGGTCTAGAAGTGAGTAGGAATATTTCACCATATTAGAGTAACATGATCCTAATTAGCATATCAATGCTATCATTACAATAATAAAGGTATTTATCTGAGTGGAGGGAAATTTAAAGTATTTGTTGTCACATGGTATTATGTCTTCAATAGCTTTTAAGTGTCTGGCTACTACAATGAAGTGTATTGTTAAGTGGAACATACCAGTAGTCGTGATTTGTGTTTAAGCTTGTACAAAATCGTCTCAATTTACGTAATCTGAATACGGATTACTGTAATAACGGACTTAACTGCAATTTGGGAGAATTAAAGAACGTTTGTTGAATACAATTTTTACTTCATTATTTAAAGTGGTACAAACTGAGTTTATAAGCATTTTAGTACAAATTTTACACAAGTGAAAATACTTCTATTAAACCCAATTTCAACTATTCTAGTATAATGTTAATGTTGAAATATGCCTTCAATGTACGACATTTAAAATACTATATTTTAGCATTGTTAGAACACTTGATAGCAAAGGAGGGATTTCCTCAACATTTTTAATATACCAATAATATTTTATGTCAGCAGATCGTTTATAAGTTATATCTGAATGCATGTACCAAGTTTGAGTTCAGTCAAATGTAAGTGTTTGCTTCAGTGCAATTATACCTTTTACATATACAGCATAAATTAAATTACACCCAAGACATCTAAACTCCCTCTGAATAGAGGCAATACAGAGATAAGATAAGATAAGATAAGATAAGATAAGATAACACTTTATTTTAGCCGTTTAGAAAATTTTACATTTCTAATTTGGTATTTAAACAAAATAAAGTTAATAATGATCTATGAAATATAAATATTAAAATATACAGTAGTTCTAGTGTGTGTCTATTGACTACATGTATCATCCAGGTATATGTAGAGAGCGGTTATAATATCCTTATGTTTTGATTGTAGTATATATCTAAATTGCTCTCTTACATGTAACCTCATTAAAAACATGACTTCTTTTCTATTGCTACCGTGAATCTGAATGTCATATAGTGCATAAACCTACAAAATATTCACCAGCGTTCTTACAACATAATGTTTGAAAAATTCACACTACATAAAAAACACTATACGGCAACCACAGCAGTGACAGTTAGAAATCTGTTATCTGTTACAAGGAGTGTGTTATTTATAATCTCTGAATGAGGATTAAAGTAACCAGGTTACCATGGCAACTGTTTGGGGTTTTCAAGTATCTCCTGTCATTGTGGCTTCAACTGTCAACAGTTAAGAAATGTTAATCCCCTTCCACTGAATGGGCAATTGTCCAGACAAATACACAATATCTTGAACACAGGTGTATCTTTGCAACTACAACTGAATTCTTACTAACGTTTTCAGCAAACAGAAAGCTTACCGCCTAAATTATGAGTACAAAATTCTGAATTTTTTTGAAATTTCATCTTTATTTTAGATTGGAAGTGAAGAAATAATATTCACTATTGAATCTATTCTAAAAATTATTAAAATTTTCAGTTCAAATTCATATTTTAGATTAAATTCACAGATATAATACTTATTCGTGAAGTGATATGACAATTGTGTTATTTTAGCACCAAAATTATTTGAACAAAAATTCTTGTCTTTCTGAAACATTTTGATTCACATCCACTTTACTTTAAAACTGGAATCCACAAAACATTAATGATACTCATATTTGAATTTATGTTAAATTCAGTTATTTTCCCGTCAGAAATATTTGAACAAAAAATCTTGTTTTGTGTAAATTTTTGGTACATATTAATCATATTTTAGACTGCAATCATAAATATGAATTTTGCAAGTAAAATAATGTCAAAATTTTTGGTCTTTAGGATTGCATTTATAGTGAAAATTAAATTTTCAAAATGTTTGACAAATACTTTGTAGTCAATAGGTTAATCCCTGTTAACATGTTTGGCAACACAGTTTTCCCGCCTAATTTATTGGAACAAAATTTGTTGTTTCCTGTAAACTTTCTTGTACAATTTACAAACCAAATTCATTTAGAATGGAATCACACAAATATATTTAATATATTTCTATAGATAAATTTCAAATCAATTAATTAAAATTAAACAAATAAATTATATATTTCCACTTTTAAATAGAATAGAATAGAATAGAATAGAATAGAATAGAATAGAATAGAATAGAATAGAATAGAATAGAATAGAATAGAATAGAATAGAATAGAATAGAATAGAATCTTTATTGCATCTGCTAGGAAAACTACATTTCTTCATTGGATTTTCTGTGTACAATAAGTGTTTGGTGGTAAAACAAATTAATATGTCAACCAGAGTAATAATAGTTAACAAAAATAACAAAATAAGGTTTATATGAAAATGTTAACTATCTATATAACATAATGAAGGTATCCTGCGTCACTTCACTGCATCCATGTGTTATCAATTTTACAACAACTAGCTGATATTATACACTACAAGGTTACAACACCCAAATATTGATTACTCTCAAGGTAAAGTAACAGCTGTTTAATTAGCTACATTTTCATGTCAAAGGTCTGCACACAAAACATGTATGAAATGCCTCAGGTATATCAGGATGTCTTCGTTAAACGTTGAACAAGTTGAAGGTCACATGAGTATGACTATGTGAACCATACAACTTGTTCACAGTGATGTTCTATGATTACTGAATAAAGTAAATGCCTATAGCTTCCTATTAGTTTTGTATTGCCCCTTTTGGATTTTGAAGAAATTACAGATTTGAATCTTCTAATAATAAGTTTATTTTTACCTCAAATAAAATACAACAGTGGGTAAATGGCGAGTCAGGAAATAGCTTACAGCTAGTTGGGGCCTGTCCTCTCAAATATTTTAATTTATAATATATACAGAAATTCACAGCAAGGTACTCAATATGACTCAAAATATATATGTATTATGTACACACGATTAAAATTACACAAGGAGATCTTCAGATTCAAAGCCAAGGATGGATAGTCTCTAGACTAACCCATAAGTGTACTTGACAGGTCAACAAAAGTAATCTAAAGTATGTGGTCTAGCTAGAAATTTGATAAACTAGATTCATAGAAGTGGTGGAGGAGATCTTCAGATTCAAAGCCACAGACGAACAGTCTCTAGACTAACCCTATTAAAGTGTACTTCACATCTAAAGCATGTGGTCTAGCTAGATATTTGATGGATTAGATTCATTTCACTAGAAGTGAAAGAGATCTTCAGATTCAAAGCCATGGATGGATAGTGTCTCTAGACTAACCATAAATGTACTCCAAAGGTCAACAAAAGGTTAACTGGAATCTAACACAATATGAAAGTGATAAATAATATTCTATAAATCTACCACAAATTGCTTTCTGAGTCCAAGATCAATATTTGAATTTACTAAATATATATTTTAGGAAGCACATGCAGGTAATAAACTAAATGTAATATACATAGTAGGCAAACATCACGTTAGAGAAAGTTCACAGTTTGGCCTATATTTGTAGAAATTGAACAGAACTTACAAGACTGGTCAGAATTTTCAATTAGTTAATATATACATTAGACTTTCATAATTGATTCTCTTCATTTTTTAAAGAATCTTGGGGACGATCACACGATATCACACACACTCAATAAACTTCTTTGTTGAAGGGGAAGAGGGTGTCAGTACAATTGCTGAACTTGATTTTTGTACTTGTAACCAAATTTAGACATTTTTCACACTTTCAACGATAACAGGTTCTGTATTTTCTTCTGAAATGTTAACAAGTGTATTAAAGATTGACTACTATGATATACAGTACTGGCTTTCTGTTAGTATTTTAATGTCTTTTATACTATGTTTTCCAAATTTTTAGGCTGGGTGTCTGATTTTTTGTTTACGAGCAAAAGTACCATTTTCAAGAATTTGTCTCAAAATTATTCTGGGTGTCTGCATTTATGAGCAAATTCTAATTTTCAAGAATTTGTCTCAAAATTACTCTGGTTGTCTGCATTTATTAGCGAATGCACCATTTTCAAGAATTTTATATATTTTCAAGTTTTGTCACAAACCCTAATTTTTTTTTAAGCTGGGTGTCTGCATTTAAGAACATGTAAGTTCTATTTTCAAGAATTTCATAACAGAATTATCATTCTGGGTATCTCTTTGTATTTATGGGCAGGTTTCTTCCTGAGGCTAAACTGAGACATGATGGGAAGAAAGCCACCTGTCTTGAAATGTTAATCTCTTTGAAAACAATCAAAATTTGAACCAGAATAGAAATAAGTATGTCATACAGTTAAGTCAATACAGACAAACATCACGTACAACAATAACCACGATTCAAATCAAATACATTCACGTTGCCATGGTAATCATTGATTTTGATCCATAGTATTGATTTTTGTCTTCTATCTTGGTTACGCCTATGCTCTGTCTCGTACTTGTTAGAGTGATACCCTTTCAGTCTATGATAGTTCGTGCAAGCACAAATCGAATGTACAATGAATGTGGGTGCATTTTGTCTGACTAAAACCACAGACAATGCTACCACTTTTTTTCAAATTTCCTGAAATCACGATATTATGTTTCTCTAGGAGATATCTCTAAATAGTTTTCAAATGAAAATTCATCTGAGTTGGTAAACCATAGTATTGAATTAAACTTTTGTTTTGTTCCAAACACGAACTTAAAAACCGTACCTTGAAATTTGATATAAAGTATGAATTGATTCTTGTTTCATTGGTTATATTACATTATATATGTTTAGATATGTAATGTTTATGAATAATATGCTAAAAGAAGTAACTGGCTATTGACAGACACCCTACAGTATATATTATACCATGCACAAGCCATGGAGAACAAAAAATGTGGAATATATTTTCTGGTCGTTCTACGTCACGACAGCGGGCGTCTATGTCACAACAATGCGTATCTACGTCACTGGTTCGGCTGTGTTCAAAATATGAGTCAAAACGTTCAAAATTGCCATTACTTTCCCCAATTTTTCTTTGATATTACTAGCCAGGTATAATTATGTTATTCTCCAATTTCTTCATTCAGCTGGAAAATACTTGTGATCTAAGGTGATCTACTCTGGGTGGTTGTTTCGATCCAGATCAAAGTAATTTGAATTAGATCACAATCAGTTAGGCCTGGTGTGGACAGGTGCGTACTTGGGTGAATTAGTTTGATAATAAGTAATCCGAATCAAAGCTGGTATATGTGTGGACAGGTACGCTAACATAATTCAAATCGAATCCATCTTTCAATTTTTTAGTGCAGACGGAAAGTGGATTCGATGCGAATTAAAGTTTAATACAGATTGGATCCAGATCAGATACAGGATATATATTACAGAGCTGACTTGGGAATTTGAAAACACAATACAGCTAATAAAGAGAAAGAATATAACTGATTATTGAACAGATACTGTAAGCTGCCCATCAATAGAAAGTTAAACTCCTTTTAGCATATGTACAATTGTATCTTCTCAGACACATAACAATAACCCATTGTAGTACATCCCTGACAATATACTGACAATACATCAGCAAAAATTTGGGATATGTTTTCCAGGAATTTGTTTGACTCTCTGAGTAGGAATTTTCATTAGACTACATGCAGTAAGTAGTAAAATCATGTCATAATATTATCGGTCAGCCTGCTAGAAGTATCACTTTAAAAAGATATTGAAATAATAAATTATTTAATAATATCACCTACAGGATATGACTACGAACAAATGTAGAATGAATTGCTAACCACACAAATTTGGTATTCTAATCAGTATTGTTAGTTTTACATGTAGCTGTAGGCAGAGAGAGAGAGTTTTTCTTACAAGGCAAGTCACACAGATGTAGAATACATATATGAGATGTAACTGAATGGGTTCCTGAACAGCTAAAAATAGTCAAATGAATTGCTGTACCATGATACATACAAATCTGAATAGTTTTCAAAATGTTATTGTTAACTTTACGTGATAAAGCTGTAGGCAAAAATATACTGTATATGAGTTGTAACTGAATGGGTTCTTGAACAGTTAAAATGAATTCCTGTACCATGATACATACAAATCTGAATAGTTTTCTAAATATTATTGTTAACTTTACGTGATAAAGCTGTAGGCAAAAATATACTGTATATAAGATGTAACTTTGAATGGGTTCTTGAACAGCTAAAAATAGTCAAATGAATTGCTCGATACCATGCATGACACATACAAATCTGAACAGTTTTCTAAATATTATTGTTAACTTTACATGATATAGCTGTTGGTAAAAATATACAGTATATGAGATTTAACTTTGAATCGTTGGATGTACAAATATGAACAGCGAAAACTGAACTGGAAAGTTCATTTAACCCATCAACTACAATAGAACAATTTTCCTCTTTTTTTTGTATTCCATGGTTTATATTGACAACTTTGTGTAAATATTAAATTTCACTTGGTTTCAGGTTTAAACAATTTTCTTCTGTTTTTGTCGTTCATAAACTAAATTTCAAGATTTAGTTTATAGATGACTGAAAATTTTCTGATGTAGATTTATACTTGGCAATGAACTTGTAATCTTGTAGATACCCGTAATCTATATTGAGCATGACAATGTCATAACTATCACGGCATTTCCTTATTTGCAATACTTAAATACTACACCAATGTTAATAGGGTAATATCATCTCATTAATATATAATTTTAACATGTACAATACAATCTAAAATGATTAATATTCAGAGGTCACTTCCTCCTATAGGAAAGCAGGTGTCTTGATAGTAATGAAAGAACCTGTTCTCAGCCATGCACTAAATGTTTAATACAGCCTAATTGTTAATGGTACAATGTGTATAGTTCCTACACACATTTTCATTCACATTCACTATGCGACCATCAATGTTTTTACAGGTAGAGTGAGTCAAATCTTGTGAGTTCATCCATAGTTTTGATTGTCATGAAGAAACTTGTTCTCAGCCATATACTAAAATTTAATACACCCTATGTTAGTAGTAAAGTGTGTATAGAGAGGAATTTATAGTTCCCACATACATTTTCATTCATATTCACTACGTGCCCATCAATGTTTTTACAGATAGAGTGAGTTAAACCTCCTGAGTTCATATATAGTTTTGATAGTAATGAATAAACCTGTTCTCAGCCATATACTAAAAGTTTTAATACACCCTACGCTAATAGTAAAATGTGTACATGTATAAGAGTGACAACTGCACACATTTCCATTCAGGTTAACTAAGTGATTGTATTCAGTGTTTTTCTACAAGCATCTAACTTCTAAGTAAGTGGAGTCTGCTGAGTTCCCCTAACATTTTCATCGTCATGAATGGACCTTTTCTTAGTCATGCATTAAAAGATTAATTTACCTTTAGTATTACAATTTGTACTTGTGACAGTGGCAATTGCACAATTCATACATGTTCATAAAGTGACTGCATTACTTGTTTTTTTAACAGGCAGAGCGAGTCGAATCTACTGAGTTGACGAGGCATTTTGATGGTATACTGAATTAACTTATTATCTGCTGCTGGCACTAAAAATATAATATACCTTTAACTAGTAAAACAGGTTTTTGCAGTTCATTACATCTTTCCATTCATGTACATAAAGTGATTTTTGTATGCAGAGCAAGTCAAACCTAAACTGTAATGAAATAACCACTATTCTCAGCAAAGTGTGGTGTGGGTATACTAATAGTAATTGTATCAGCAGTGTGCATGCGATCTAAGCCCATCTGACGTTCCACTGACGCACACAATTTCTAGTGCCGTACCAAAATTTTGGTGTTCTCCTATCTCTTACCATTTGGTGACTCACAAGAAATCCCAGTTTTTAACATTTTGACTCACAACAACAAAATTTGGTTATCATTAGAGGGCACACTGTGTACCAGTGCACCCTAAGCAAACACCACACTGGTATATATATTTTGTGACTGTATAAGAGCATTATTGAATTTATCCCCTTTCTATAAATGAGGCCCATAAAAGTGTCTATCATTAAATTGTTTAAAAACATACTGTACATACCTCATTTAACTGTGCAGGCACCATAATCATCCTGATGTAATCCAATAAATTAGAAACCGAAACCTGTCCTGTACTTTCTGGATCACAGGAAAAGAAGATAGTATCCACTAAATCTTCCTCCGTGATGAGACGACTCACATTATTGCCGTAGTACGAAGATGACTCCGATCCACTGCTGTGGTGTCGATACTTGCCGTGAATTTCCAACGATTCAAGTCTCGGTAAACTGAACGTATCAGAGTCCGTACTACTTCTGTTGAATGAGCTTTCTTTCTGGTCCACCTCTACGAATACTTCCTGTACCTCAACTGATGTCGACTGATCAAGGTCTAACTCTTGCGGTTTTTCCTGTTCTATTATACCACTTTCTTCCTGCTTTTGAATAATAAATGTGTCAGACAGAGGCATTTTCTCTTTGCGGTCACTTTTAACTGTTTCTACATTCAGCTTTCTGACTGGATGAATGCTGACAGTCTTTACAAATGTACCGGTTGATATGATTGGTCGGTTGTACATGACCTTACTGCTGATTGGCTGATCTATGTTTTCACCAATACTTGTGTCAGATGAAGTTGAAACGTTGTTTTCTTTGTTTTGTTTCTTAGTATCAAAATCACCGGTGATGATAGAGGCACCGAAATCACTTCGTCGGGAAAACTGTCTCTTGATATATTTTGAGGGTTTTGTTGACTCGGCACTTGAATTCAGTCCTTTTTTGTATTCCTTCAAAGAGTCTCTGAATCTACTGATTTCATTTTCGATACATTCTTTACTGTAGTTCCCCAATGAATCACTAGAATCCACTTCAGACGTCATTGGTCGACTCTCTAAAGATTTACTTGATGTGATTGGTTGATATGAAGTAGCACCTGGGTTGGATGAAACGTGTGATTTGATTGGTTGTCGTACCTCACGCTTATATAAAAGAGTGCTTTTCATTGGCTGAAAAGTATCCTGTGAGGCTGAACGCATAGGTGATGATTTAGCAGTATTATAATTAGTTGTTGGAGTATTGTAAGGCTTCTCAGCTGCAAACTTTCTCCCTGAGTCAGCTTTAATAATACTGAAAGAATCGGACAACTTGTAAACATCAGATTTTTTATCCTGAATATCCTCGTTAGAAAAGTTCAACAAATCGGACGAGTTCGCATGAATTCCAGATTTGTCAACACCTGGTGAAAAATACGACTCTGAACATCTGTCTGGTGTAATTTCTATACGTGCTGACGTTTTATACACTTGTGTTCCATGTCCAGGTGACTCAAACTTCTCTCTAATCTTCGATACATTTGATGACATTGATGTAAATCCATCATCTTTCGGCATCTGTGATATATTCGACGTTGACGTAAATCCATCGTCTTTAGGAGATACATTCGATGATGCCGACTTAATTCCTGCCACTTTCTCAACAGACACATCAGGGTAAAGAGTTCTACTCTCTCTAACCACTGCTTTACTGGCAAGGTTGCGTTTCTCGGATTGCCATGTCTTACCAGTCTGTCTACCCAAATAACTTACACTACTAGTATTTTCCATATTCAATATACAACTATCTTCAAATAATTTATGCGTAGAATTATCAAATATTATATATATCCAGGATATTATAAATACTCTTAATAAATACTGTTTGATGGAATATTTACAGTCTTATGATTTACAACATTAGTTTGTCATCTACACTGCACTACTGCAACTTTCCGTAACACTAGTCCAAGCTGTACATGTACATTTCAATATTTCCATGAAACAACAATCTGGTTCTGTAATAAAAAAAAGAAGAGAAAATTTGATATTAAAATTTAAAGAATTTTTTGTCAAAATCTGTTTGTCAATATTTGTGATGACTTATTCAAATTAATATGAATTGAAATTACAAGTTGACTCTAGCTGCTAGACCCTTCCTAAGGCTGCTAACTTTAAAAGTAACCACAGCTCAAATATGCCAATTGAAGACGCTGTTGAGGGCTTGCCCAAGTTGTGCACCAGTGGTACTGTCATCCTTGGGTTTTGTTCGGCAACCTTCCGAACGCAGATCCAACATGAGGTCTTGTTACAAGACATTACTTGATTCTATATCCAGATTCTTTAGCCTATACACATGTAGATGTGTTTGGTGTGTGAATTTTGATTAACCTGGCACACTATGTGATTCACTAGACCCTATCAAATTCAAAATTGTTGTAATTACATGTACTCTAGTTATTGTCATTTTGTTCATCAGAGTATTAAAATGAATCGAAGGACGAAATCATAATCTGCAATGCATATTGATGAGTTTAATTGAGGGAAAAATCTATATCATATATGTCATATTTTATCTTGTAGTACTTCACAGTGGAGTTATAGTATATTATTAATGTACAAATTATATCACATTTATTGTGCATGTATAAATTTTATGATGTTTATTCAAGACCAGTATGTGTGCCCTCTAAGCCAATTTGATGCCCACTGATGCAAACAATTTCTAATGACGCACCAAAATTCAGTGTCCCCTATCTCTTACTTTGTGGTGACTGAGAAGAAAATATGCCAGTGTTTATCATTTTGACTCACAACGACAAAATTTGGCTATCATTAGGGGCACACTGCTCAAGACTTCTTTTGAGTTTAGCCTGGTCTCAATGCCAGACTTTGTTACACTTGTCATGTAAGGTGCACAATGTCTGAAGCCTCAAACTAAAACTGTAAAAGAATTTAGTTTTTTATCCTACATTGAACTATTGATCTCATCCCTAAATGTGATTACAGATTTCCAATTTACCAGCGATGATTTAATGTTCCAATTCAAGTAATTCTTCATGTGAAACAAAATGAATGAAAGAAAACATTCAGATATGGGTTATGCTCCTTTACAATTGCCCCGGAGACGTGGATATCTGGCATGCTATACTGGTTTGACTATTCTAGTGAACACGGTTGTTAAGTCAGACAGCCACGTCTCTGGGCTACGTTTAAGGCTAACATTGACACACAATTGCCCAGAGACTTGGATATCTGGCATGCCATACTGGTTTGACTATTCTAGTGAACGCGGTTGTCAAGTCAGACAGCCATGTCGCTGGGCTACGTTTAAGGCTAACACGCACATCCCTGGGCTACATTTAAGGCTAACACGCACACACTGAGACCAAGAAACAAAAGGAAATATTTCTATCCCTATACTGAGATTGATGAATGTATTTAATAATTAATAAATTTTATATAAGAACCTGAGATTTTACAGCGTAAGAGACGTAGAGATTAACAATAATATTATTCAACTTCTAACTAATTATAAATTCCATTTGCCAAAATTGATGAAATGATTTCCTTTGCATGTGTTGTTATATTGAGTTGAAGACAGAATTAATAGTATGAGCTGTAGAGTTCACTCACTACTTACAATAAAATATTGAAAATGGTCATGATAACTATTTTTATGTAATATGTGAACGCTATCTGGTTTTATTTTTTAGCAAAAGAATTTGATTTAGTGCAAGAGCTATTAAATTTTACTCACTACTTTGGAATTAATCATTGCCAATGACATAACCATTTCTATATTATATGAAATTTATCCTTTTATAATAAAATTTTTCTTTGGGTGAACTAGAAAGTTACGGAAGTTCACTCACTATTCTGGAATTAAATATTGTTAACATTATAACAATTTTTATGTAATATGTGAAAATTATCCAGCTTAGCAATATAATATTTCTTGGTGTGCTGGAGGAATAAGCGCTATTAAATTTTACTCACTACTTTGGAATTAATCATTGCCAATGACAACCATTTCTATATGATATGAAATTTATCCTTTTATAATAAAATTTTTCTTTGGGTGAACTAGAAAGCTAAGGAAGTTCACTCACTATTCTGGAATTAAATATTGTTAACATTATAACCATTTTTATGTAATATGTGAAAATTATCCGGCTTGGCAATATAATATTTCTTGGTGTGCTGGAGGAATAAGCGCTATTAAATTTTACTAAATTCTGTGGAATTAAATATTGTCAATGACATAACCATTTTTATGTAATATGTTAAACTTATCTGGCTTAATAAAAGAATTTATCATTGGGGGAGAGAGAATTTATTAAATTTCACCCACTTCTGTGGAATTAAATATTGTTACTAACATTATAACCATTTCTATCTTCTACATGAAAGTTTTTCGGCTAAGAGATGGAATTTTTTTCAGAGGAGCAAGAGCTGTTACATTTCACTCTCTTTTGTGGAATTAAATATTGTTAATAACATGATAACCATTTCTATCTTGTATGTGAAAGTTTTTAGACTAAGCGATGGACTTTTTTCTTTGGAGGAGTGACAGCTTAGTGACATGTTGTCACTCTTCTGGAATTAAATATTGTAAATGACAAAATGACCATGATGATCAGTGTGCCCTCTAAGCCAATTTGACGTACCACTGACGCACATAATTTCTAAAAAATCAAAGGTTGATTTCATGAACTTATTGATTAGTAAATTTTTACAAAAGGATCTCCCAATAGCCAAGGTTATGTTATATATTGTTCATTCTGTAATTGGATACTAACAATACAATACAATCTAGTATGACCTCCTCAAAGCTTAGTCTGGTGTGCCACAATACAGTGCATACAATAACTATAATTCTATTAAAATTTCAAGTTTTCTATACCTCAGGCAGACAACTGTTTTTCACCCAAATTTTCACCCTGTTCCAAAATCAGCATCTCAGAAATTAAGCCATATATTTGAGCCAACATTCGTGCATAAATATTATACTAGTATATCAGTGGAACCATTACAGAATTAGGATAAAGTCATTTCTTAAGTACACATTTATTATAACTCTACCAGACAAGTTTTTCTTTCCAAAATTTTAAATTCTAATCTGACACAGACCTTTCAAGATACCCATTCAATACAAGAGAGCTTACAGCTGGTAAAACGAGACATCAATTAAATCACATTTTATATGATACTTCATGACATCAAAGCTTGTTCAGCTGTGTGTACCTTTTATTAAAGTTATATCAGACAGTTATATTACTTTTGATATTACTAGAAACTGACAAATTCAAACCATATTCATACCCTGGTAGTTGAGCTTTTCGGTTTTCTAAGATAAACACAAATTAAAACTATTGTCGCAACATGTTGATACGACAGTAATGACGTTGGTTTTAATAATTTGAAGTCTCTGTAGGAAGGCATCTCTGAAAACTTGTTTATTTAATAGCGTTACATGAACTTGCAGTGATGTTTTGGGACTCCCATGTTTATGCTATGTTGATCACAGAGTGATTACAGTCACACAGCAAAGGAACTGCTATTACCCACTTGTGTATATAGTCTCCCACACTGATTTAGTTTGCATTTATCTAATAGTAAACCAATGGCTTGATTACCAGTGTCATATCTCACACTTGCACACAGCTTACATATGGTACATGCAACCTTGATCTAACTGTATATGCAGTGAATGAATACATACCTCCCTCAACGAAACCTTTGTTTGTCTCTGATTGTTATTCGCTCATTATCAATACATCATCATACATCTAATTATCCTCCCCTGAATAGGCTTACACACATGTATGACCCCCTCTATGTGATTGTGTAGAGATGTGACATCACATATTGTGTATCTTTACAAATGATATTAGGAAAGCTTACTTTATACAGCATATTCCCAATTTGGAGAATCAACTACACATTGGTAATTAGAGCTCACAAAGTACGTCAAACAGACCTTTGCGGGCAAACACAATCTTTCAAATTTAACAGCAGCACTATTGGTACACATGGTCACGAATCTTGTATACTTTAATAGTGCACACTAAACTTACCTTTCCCCTTCACTATACCCCTCCCCTCCTTCACCATACCCCCCCCCCACCTCCCCCTCCCCCCCCCCCCATATGATAGGGAAGCCTGTGAACTTAATATGTATCAACCAGTGTGCTCTCTAAAGTCAATTTGACACACAACTGACACACACAATTTCTAGTGACGCACCAGTTTTTGTCATTTTAACTCATAACAAAAATTGGCTATCATTAGAGGGCACACTGCTACCAACTTTACTAAACTAAAACTGAGCTGTATAGAAACCTATTTTCACTTTAAGATCATGAATTCAGTGACGTCAACTTGTACACATGCACACTGGAAACTATACTGGGAGTTCATCTCGTAAATGTGAACTGCACTGGGAATTGCTAAATTTTACCAAGTACTAATACCACAGTATCCAGAAATCAATCTTTTTTTTTTTGTATTTAAGAATCTTTTTCTTTTCCAGAAATCAATCTTTACAATGTTAACACAATTACCCTACAAAGTGCAAACACACGTCTTAAGAAAATCATAAATGAATTTTTCTATATATAGCTGCTTTCTATCCTCTCTATACATATATTATACTCTGTATATTACATCACGTTATTCCAACAAACACCACTGAAATGACAGATACAGCTGACTTTAGCGTTCACTTACTGATGAATAGTGCAGCTAATATAATACAAACGTGGAAAAGACGTTTTTAGAACCCAGACAATGGCCTATGACTCTACAAAATTTCCATCACATGCATACAACATTAACGTCTAAATTAATATTGTTATGGAAATAAAAGCCCCACAGTTGCTGCCATTTAAAGATTTTCTTTCCAGGAAAAAGTTCCATCTGATTATCTCTAATTAAAGTAACCGGAACTGAAATTGCTTTCATAATTTTTTTTTTGATTAAGTAAATTTGAGATTAGGATTAAACTTTGGGTGTGAAAAACAGTTGTTGGACAGAGTTATAGAAAAAGTTGGTCCAGATCAGAGTAATCACAAATGCTCCACTGAAAATATAGCACTAATGTGAGAACCTAGGATTGACACATGGGCCTTTACTTTTCTGGACTACATACTTCACAGAATCAAACAGTGTATTTATAACTCCATGGGAAAAATTTCAATGTGTTTATTTTCATGAGATATATAAGTTAAGTTCCCTTGGTAACAAATACCATTCATATAAATAATGTACCTTTTATTTTCTATACATACCACAGAGATATACTAATATTTGCACATTGCTATACAAGAACTATTATTCTGAGTTTCTAAGAGGTGATATTGAAAGATAATCAGATTGATAATCAGTTTCCAGATTGATGACTGATGAATTTCTTGTGGTACGCCATTCCAAAGTTTCGGAGCACGGTTTGAAAAAGCACAGCAGTGCTGCTATGATGACTTAAGTTTGTAATATGTTACATCCACTTGTTACAATATAGCAAGGCTGACGTTACAGCTTTCATTTGTGATATATTATACGTCTGATCATTATATTGTACCATTTTTTGTCATTACAACTTTACATTTGTGATACAATGCAGTCATTCCATTACATTGTAGCATTGTCATATATATTACACTTTACGCTATTATAATAACATATTCTACTCAACACTGCAGCATTGACAATATTCACCGTAGTACATCGTAAGTACTAGTAGCTACTCGTCTTTACTCGTTACGACGCGTAATTACGATGCTTTTGATTTCGATGTCGCCCCTAAGATATACGCTCAGCAAAAATATGATCATTGGAATCAAGTAGTATGAAGATTACTACAATTACATTGTAAGCCTTATAATACAATACACTTCATACTATACATGTAATCTCCTCACTCAGCCTTTAGGATAAAAAGATGAATGACAGAATGCAATACCCACAGGGATTCTAATCCTCCGCCAATGTAGGGATGATTTGATAACCTAATTATTGACTTAACTTTTACCTAGGAGTTGATTGTGAGTGTTGAAAGAATAGTTACATCATATGACTGAACTACCTTGACATGGCATGAACTAAATTCACAGGTAAAAAAAACCATGAAATTAAACTTTATAATCATTACTAGGTATATGACATAGTGAGGTTGTTCTTCTGCCAAAAGCCGAATTGACTTCATAAGCTGAAGTATTGATTAAAATTTTGGCTGGGAGCTCACTCTCAGTGTCAGCAAAAGTAGTATTGAAAGTATAGTTATGACTTAAAGCTGACATATGAACTATATTCACAGATATAAAAATTATTACAAACTTATATTAATTATCACAGGGTACATCACATTTCTTACATACTTAAAGTTTCACTTCTCTGCCAAGATCAGCATTGCCTAAATTTTTATTTGGGAGCTGACTGGCATACGGTAGGTACAATGTACATGTACATGTCGTGTTGATGCTCAGGGCTGAGGTTGTAAATAATAACACTTATTAACAGACTAATTTAGCAGAGGATGAATTTAAATAATCATATTATGACAGAGCTAAGATTTTACAAGAGGACTTGGCATCCTTGTTATTCCATCTAAGTAAAGCACTGCCATACCTGTTGAACTGCTGTGAATTATAGCTCTAAGCTACTGGTATCAGATACCAATTTATGCCAAAAAAAACACTTAAAACTAAAGAAATTCCTTCCATATATGTTATAGCTAATGAGTTTTTACTTTTCACACCTGCCACCACTTCTTAAATTATCCACTAAAGTTTTACATTGTGATAAACATTGTAATTAATGGAACACCGTACAGAACCAGTATTCTCTAGGCTTCATCTGTTGCTATGGTAATGCTGTTACCATGGTTTCAAAGGCAACAGAGGAATATGATGCTATACTAAATCTTTTCTATTTCAGTATTCTGTAGGCTTCTTCTGTTGCTATGGTAATGCTTTCTGAAGCAAACACAGAATGTGAAGTTCTGCCCTAAATCTAGCCAGATTTTTCTGTCACCAGGATCTATACTGAGCAGAAAACATTTAAATATATGTGAAACATTCTCTCTGAAACTCAGAGATTTCTTTCTTTCATTTTTCCTAAGCAAAAACAAGGAAGGAATGTAATTCTATAAATCATTCCAGATTTCTCCCTCTGTTAAATACCCAGATTTATTACAATTGAACACAAATCACCAAAATATATGTGAAACTATAAAATTTATCTGAGACTCAGAAATTTCTAAAATATATGTGAAACTATAAAACTTATCCCTGTGACTGAGATTCTCTATAATCTTTCCCTAAAGTTGAAAAACCAATTGAATTCTTACTTCAAGGGTTTTGTCTGACTGAGACTAAATTCCAAATTTAAATCAGAATCAGTAATTGTTCTATGAATGAAGGCAGCTATATATAGATAACAGCTGAGTTTCCCAGAACAACAGATTGAAAACAAACGACAATACACGAAGGAAATAGATAGACTTAAAATCACTTGAGCCGATTCCTACATCGGATTTTAATCAGATTAACTATATCTGAAGTCCCACAATACCTGAATGGCAGAATCAGACACGAAATTGGATAGTCTTCAATTAGTATCAAAAGAAGCCATCAAATTGCCAAACAGCTCTTACACTGCGCAACTGGAATCTAATAAAGCACAAAAAACCTACATACGCAATTACCATCAAACTGACATTTATATTGAAATGGTATTAATCATCTTGAGCTGAAAATGGAAGATTAAAAATAATCCAAAAATGAATTGGTTTCCTTTGTAATTTTTAGATTCATGTTAGACTCCTTATAGTAGCAATTATTCAAATCAAATTGTGTAATTAAGTACGTATACAGGTTGTTTTTAATAATTCATCATTTCTCATATGCCAACACCATGTGATCACGTACACCAGTGCATGGTTTGCTACTAAAGTTATATATATACCAGTTGCATTTTAGTATTCAGAAAAAAAAAAATTTTCTGTATGTCTGTTACAGAACTTGTTAATTAATTTCTCATACGCCAATTAATGCCATGTGATCATGTACACCAGTTCATGGTTTGCTACTCAAGCCATACCGGTTGTATTTTGTTAGAAATTTTTTTTCTGCTTTATGTTCATTACACTTACAGAACTTGTTAATTCATGCATGTGAGCACACTTGCTTGTTAAATCCATACTGGTATTGTTGGTGTATATTTTTCATATATATATTTCTGTTACAGGATTTGTTTAATTCATTTGCCACATGCCAACACATGGAAATTACACTAGTAGCTTACAATTAAAGCTATATCAGTGATATTTTTTAGTATATTTTTTCAGTCATAAATAATAATCTTTATTTATACTGGATAGTTAAACACTTATCTTCCAAGAAGTCCAGTGAGGGCCATCCCTCATGGGTTCAGTGTTAAGTCATTTTTCTGTATGAACTTTTTTTCACATGCCAACACATGTGATCATTGATGTGGCCATTAGCTTTTAATCAGCTTTGTAAGAATGTAGATCTGGAGTATAACCTCTTTTTACCTGTAACTTACCTAAACTCCCTAACATGAAGACAAATTTGTGTCTAGACTCATACCACTGTCTCCTAGCCTAGATTGTGTGCTTGTCATTGATTTGGGCTATTAGTCTACAACTCACACTGCACTCACACTTACATTTAGAATTGTGGATTACAATATCATAACCTATCAAATCAACAACAAGAACCAGTCAACTGTCGTGACATGCAGGGAGGATCTACGTTCAATGAACCAGATAACCTGACAGATTATTCTCAACATGATGGTATTGTATATAGTCTGAACACCTATGTGGTCTCTACTGAAACCTGTAAAGAGATATCTGAACGATTCAAAGAAGGAATCTATTGCACCACTAGACTAAGACTAATTTGGAACTGCAAAGACACAAAGATTATTGGAGCCACTGTGCCTCAATAAAACTGACAATAAGAACTGATCATGTCTTCACATGCCAAGACAATTGAGAGAAATTACTTGAGAGCTACTCTACTTTAATAAGTTCTATAGTCCTTGTTTGTCATGTACACTTGAATCATTTGGTTCCCTCGTTCCAGTCCTACAGTATTACTTGTGTCTGTCAACAATACACCAAGTCTTGAATCATTTGGTTCTGTCATTTCAGTCCTGCAGTCCTACTTTTGTCTGTCATCAAGATACTCAAATCATTTAGTTCCATCATTTCAGTCCTGCAGTCATCTCACATTTGTCATCAAGATACTCTAATCATCTGGTACTATCACTATAAATTAATAATGTCTAAAAGTACCATTACTGAGAATATACTTATTTTACAATGGTTTGATTAATTCAAGACCTTATAATTTTTCAGTTGATGGAAAGAGGCAAAGTTTTACAGAATGTTTCATCATTTCATTATAATTGTGTAAATACTCCGCCATTGCTTAGAATACCTTCATCTTAATTTCACAGTGCTTTTACTGAGCACAGAAATTCAGCTATATGGGTCTGACAACGCTGTTTGCCAGTAGTCAAGTCAGCTAGCCAATTTAGTGCTGAAATTCATATGGGCTGCCATTTTCACCATAGAGCTAAACAGTACACAAATGTAGCAAGCTTTATCTAAACTAAAGTCACAAGTGTGGGCTACCTGCAATCTTATCTACATGGATAAGTGAACTACACTGATATCAACAAATTATGCCAATAATTCCAAACTGACAGTCTAAATAAAAATGTATTCATAGTTTACAGAAGTGATAACGATATGGGCTGTCATTTCCACCATAGAGTTTAGTACGTATACCCTAGTCAAGTCTTAATCTAAAGCCACAAGTGTGGGCTACCTGCAATCTTATCTACATATTAGTGAACTGCATTGCAAATTATGACAATAATTACAGACTAAAGCCTAAATAAAACATTCATAGTTTGCTGAAGATAAATTTCATATGGGCTATCATTTCCACCACAGAGCTAAACTACGTATACCCTAGTCAAGCAATTCTAAGCCACAAGTGTGGGCTAATAGGACCTGCTATCTTATCGACATGGATTCCTGAATTTACATTGAAATCAACAAAATTATGCCAATAATTACAAACTGACACGCTAAACAAAAACATATTCATAGTTTGCAGAAATTATAACAATAAAAATTTAATTTCCACTTACTTTTCAGTGAATAAGCAATTACACCGAAGCATACTGGAAGACAGGTGGTGATAATATGGTCTAATTGCTAGTTCTTTATTTAGTATACATAACAATGTATTTAGGACAACTACCGTAAAACCCCAAATGCAATCACTTTGATACTTAAAAAATAATTTTGTACATATAGATTTTTTTATATATATTAATTTTATGCTATTTTCACAAACATTGCACTAGAGAAGTAATCTAAAGTTCATAAAACTATTTAACAAATTTGATAATCTGCTAATAAAATACTAGCTATTTTAAAAGATATTACAGTATACAAACATTCTGTGGAAGGCAAAGTACTACATAAATGGGTTAAATCATGACTACTATCAAAGAGAGAAGTTTAAATACCACATTAGTAAACATTGTAATATTTACCATGGAGTCCAACACAATAGGTGTCACTGATAGCGATAGGTGTCATTGATAACAAATACCATTTAAAATTATCAGTTCAGTTCAAATCACAGGGGTACGTATTATTGCTCAGATTGCCGTTTTCTTATGGAAAATATCATACGAATCCTGCTGCTACAAATGTATCAATCTGTATACTAGTAGAT